>NW_006239238.1:440093-467605 GCF_000226075.1 Solanum tuberosum
GGGGAGATGCTATATAACGAACGTTTGTATATTTTACTTCGATTATTGAAGTTTTCTTATCACCATCATATACAAAACTATAGAAAATTGTGGATTATTTAGTTCTTTCCAGATCAGAACCTTTTTGTTTTAGGGTACGAATTTATTCTATTTAATCAACCAACGAGTATATACACAATCATATGTATATCCTTATAATATAATATTTAGATAATATACATATAAGTACTATGGTAGCTCCAAAAATAATGATGGTATAATTAGTAATGTAAATATACTGCGAATTCTACATAACTTCCGACAACCGAAATATAAAGGAATTTTATTCATGATATCCAAAAAATTAATGATGGTATTAGTAAATCCTTTACCATCATGATTTGGTGTACCCCTTTTACTTCATAATATAGTGTTATGATTTAGAAATTTAAAATGTGAAATTCTACTTTTTTAACTCTTTTGTACACCTTTATTTCATGTATTTATGAACAATCAGAAAATTTAAGATTGAAAATAAAATATTTGTAAATTAGCTAATTATTTATTGAGTTTAAGTTTTTTTACACGTTGGTGTGAATTTTATTGTATACTATCTAGTTAATAATATATTGAGTGTAATTTCATAAGTGAGATTTTAAGAAGATATGCACGATGTACACAAACATTATCTTATTTTTGTGGGGTAGAGAGGTTTAATTCTGATAGACCATCGTCTCAAAAAAAAAATGTAACCGATCGATGCAGGAAAATAAAAAAGAAAAAGAGACATAAAACAAATATATATATATATATATATATTGGAGACAAAGAAACTATGTGATACCTAAATCATATACTAGAAGTACGTCAACATTCGACAACCTACTAATCTTCTACCCTATTAATACTCAATCAACATACTTTCATTTCTAAGGTCATGTCCTCAGTCAGCTGAAGCTATGAAATGTCCTTTCTAATCCCCCCAGCCAACCCACTCTCGCGCGACCTCACACCCAGCTTTGCTTTCTTTATTTAGTCCCCCATGAGACCACTCCCACCTTGTGTCATATAATTTCGTTCTTAATATATCATATTTCTCCAAGTATGCTCACTCATCTATTGAATCATTCTCATCTCTACTATCTTCATCTACTGAATGTGGACTTTCTTAATTGACCAATATTTTACTAATATAATGGTATTGATCAAACCACCACTTTGTAGAACTTATTGCACCATCAGGATATCAAACAAAAAAAACTACAAATAATTAGTGTGCTTAAATTATAAAGTTTGAAATCTTGAAATTAAAGTAATACTAATTAATATTATCTGTTATAACAGATAAAAATAAATCTAATGGTGCAAACATTATTTACACTAATTATTTATATTACTTAAACTCTTATTTAATTAAGTCTCTTTTCAGAATTACATATGATTTGTCCATCCAAAGAACAAGAATAGTATCTTTAAATTTCATGAGACATTCTATTATTTTGTCCGCCTAGTTATGTCTGTTGTTAGTTGCCTCTTCACCAGAACACTAATAAAATAAGACAAAAACTAAGAATCATTACCTTCATCGATTTGTTATAAATGTCTATGATTAGTACTCCATGATGCCTCTCAAAATCTTAATTTCACATTACATAAACTAATAACATTAAAAAGTTTATCAAATTAATGTTGTGACATAGTATATGCTCATGATTTCAGCATTTTAATTAAATTTACCCCAAAATAAATTAAAGAACCTAGTATGCTCCAAAGTGATTATGATTCCACCCATGCTTTAAATAGAATGCGATTATTGTGTTTTAAGGTAAACTTGGGGATATTATTTTATGAACTATAATAACTATTACAATAATAAACACCATACAATTATGTGGCCACATATAGTGAAGGTTATACTTCTTAATTATTAACACATATGGTACGTACCAAAAAAATTAATAACAATGCTTTTAAAATTAACACATTTATTTAAATTTAATGTTGAAATAATCTTTTTCAATACTCAGTCGAGATTATTGTCGAACCAGGCTGGAAGCTGTTTAATTATCTATGTAACTTTTTTATAAAAAGTATTTCTATGTTATTTAAAGAAGGGAAAAGGTAGAAGTTCCTCCCTAGACTATGACTCAAATCCCAGAGACATACATTAACTAAACTAGGTCCTATTACCCCCCCTGAACTCATATTTTTTTTGTAATTTTGTACACCTTTTGGCTTATGTAGCACACCCCGTGACTCCACGCAGTTGAAAAGGTGTACAAAATTACAAAAAAAAAAAGAGTCAAGGGGGTAATAGGACCTTAGTTTAGTTAAGGTATGTCTCTGGAATTTCAGTCATAGTCTAGAGGGTACTTATGTCCTCTTCCTTAAAAGAAAAAAAAAACTACTCCATAATGACATAGGAGGATCCAAATAAGAGGGTTGTTGAGATCATAACAAGTACCTTAATTTTGTGCCTAGATCGATAACATACTTTGTTTATGGGTTTTCAACTAATATTTACTAGTTTTTCCAATACAAATACAAGATTCAGTCAAAAGTTAATGTGTTTTCAAAAAAACTCTCACATAACTTATGAACCATCTATGGTATGATAATGTTATGGACATATTTAACTCCCGAATCCATCTTCGTTAGCAGGATATACAATAGTAATTCATGTAAGAATACGTTGTGTTATCAGTGATGAAATAAGAAGGTGTTTTATAATTTTTAGTAGCATTTGGTGAAATCTTTTTATTTTTTATTATTAAATAATTTTGTAAAAAATAAAAAAATTAAGTATTTAAGTGATGGATGAAATGATTACAAGAAGAATGTTTTGCGTCGCTCTCAGGCTCTGACTCTTAGGTCTCTAAAGAGGGCCCAAGTATATCTGCACGCGCGCCAGCCGCGTGGACCCATCGTTGACCTGTAAATTAGACAAAACCAAAAAGTCAAAATGCGTAAAATAGCATTTAATCGTGATTTGACGCCGCCGATTTTTGACTGATAGAACCGGTAACCGGTCTTCCTCCACCACCTGCCGCCTCACTCCGCCACTCTATTCTCCCCACGAAACTTAATTTCTACCCTAACCATTAAAAAGAAAAAAGATTTATATTTTATTCTGAATTATTGGAATAGTAATATTTTATTTTACTTGGATGTCTCTTGAAATAATTACTCCGTTTAAAAAAGAAGTAGGAATAAGGTTATACACATAACTATCTCTAAATTTTATTTGTGAAATTACACGGGACATATTATTGTTGTTGATTGAAGTAGTATTTTAGTTCTTTTTTTGTTTTCCACCTGATGTCCGATCTATATTAAAGTTTGACTATTTTGAATTCACGCAGTGTAGAATACCATTCGAAGAAAAACACTTTCTAGCAAAAACTTTTTCATACCCAGAACTCGAACCCAAAAACAATCTCATCCACTATATTAACCACACTAATATATTCTTCTATGTTTCCCATTGTATGATTATGCCTTTTAGGTACATTTGCCACATGTGTATAAGAGATACTAAGTTTGAGATAGATAACATATTGGATATACTGAATTTAATTTGGCCTAATTATATAGTCGTACACTACATTATCACTTATGTGACAATCATCTGTTTTTGTTTTCTCTGAAAGAGATAATCATATTATGTTATTATAAGACTTCTTGTTTTAGGTTTGAAGCCAAAACTAAGTTATATATATAGTCAATATTTGAAATAAGAAACTTTGATCACAATAGCTTTTGTTCATTAAAAAATTATGAATATTTATCTTAATATTGAATCTAATTATCATTATATATTAACTTGAGATCGATATAAGATTAGAACGTAGAAATTTTAAATTTTAGATCCATCTCGAAAACGGGGTGTTCTTCTTAAGGCTCCTAATGTACTAATACTTTCGAAGATAAATTTGGGACATGGCTACTCATAGAACAACAAAATGTAGTGAGTTGATGTGTCAGCATCGTGTTATTATTTAATTTGAACCAAATAAAAGGATATGATTATATACCTAGCTAGTAGTCCATATATGATAAATCTTCTTGGACACTCCTCCATTTACATTTACGTTTAAAGGATTCTCCTTTGTTGAGAACACAATATTATGATATTCAATTATTCATGATGATGGCAATTGGAAAGATATATACAAATGAATCTCTAACATGTTTAGTTTTGATGAGGTTTATGAATGTCATTATAATTATATTGATGATGAGCAATCACTCATTAATACGCACATATTGGAGAAATATACAAAACTCTAAGGATGTGTTCGATATAAAAAAATAAGTTGATTTTTTACTTATTCTCTTGTATTTGGTATATAATTAAAAGATATTATTCAAATAATATTTGTATATAATTTAGATAAATACAGTATGGAGGGGAAAGGGTGAAGATGGGTGTGGGGTGTTGAATGTACTTATGGTGCTTGTTTTCCAAGATAATATATTTTTAAAAATCTTTAATCAGTCGAACATGAGAAAATTGAAAATATTTCATAATGAATACACCCTAAGTTGTAACTATCAAATTAAATGTTTGGATGAAATATAATGTATAAGATCTCTCGTTTCTTAATCAGAAGATTTGAATTTGAACCCTGTGAATAAAAATAAAAAAAACTTGTAGAGGGCTCTACCTTGCACAACACGAATTCATATTAATCCAGATCCAAACATATGATCCAAAGTAAATATCAAATATCAGATGAAAAGAAAAAATACAAAACAAAAAGTAGGTGATGCCTAAGATTCACTCATTCACCTACCAAGCTTTCAAAAGCTAAATAGAGTACCTTCCGCCATTGATAATTAAGAGCCTAAATGTCCTTTATAATTCCCTTACTTTATGTAAGCTTGTTTTCATTTTAATATATATGTTTCAAAAATAAAAAATTTATTCTAAATTTAAAATGATTTAACTTTAATACCCTTAGATTGCTACCGTAGCTCAAATTCAAGTTGCTTGAGAAATGACATGATGGACGGTCTTAGGAGGTTATATTTGATGCTAAATTCATTGCAACTACCTTTAAGATTCAGAGAACATAATTTAGATGATGGCTTTTGTGAACTAAAATTTGTGGCAAAAGATATTTGAAGACATTGACTTCCACTCCTAACCCAAAAAATGAAAAATAAATAAAATAGAATAAAAAATCTAGTCCTTTTCTAGAACAATTGTAACTTTATTAATTTATCCCCCTTTTGTTTTGCTTAAAAAATAATTTTGTCCACATCCACGTTCAAAAAAAAATTATGGTGTGACTTAATAAGAGAATATAATGAGCGTTTTCATGAGCCTTATGTAACGACAACACAACATATCAAGTATAATCTTACGATTTACGATAAGAATTTGAAGAAAATAATACATTATATACGCTATCTTATAAAGATAAATAAGAAGAAACAATGTTATTTTTAATTGATCCTCTATTCAAATTGTTAGTTCGTGAATTGTGTAATTAATATTTTTTATAAATTATACACATCGGCCAAAGATTATAGTGGTGTGTGACGTGTACGCTTTTGTCTATTACTATCAATGGTATATTGACTCGACAGAGTATGAGAAAGCTTATTTGGCATTGTTAGCTTTTTTGAAGCAAATATACAACTCTCAAAATTGAAAATAATTTAAAGTCAAAAGTTAAAGTGGGAGTAATAAAAACATTAGTGCTGCTGACTATAAAAGATAATATTAAAAAATTAAAACCATAAACAATTTATTCTTCAAAGTTACGAGTGATAAAATTAGCTCATAAAAATACGATTCGTCCAATTCGCCCATATTTGAGTTGGTAAATGAACTCATCCCATTTCACCCAAAACCAATTTCAGCTCATAAAATTTGAGCTAATATGTAGCTCAAATTAATCCATAGGAAATCTTATTAAAATATCTTTTTATTATTTTGATATTTCATATAGTGTCATAGTAATACGGAAAAACAAAAGTTTTATTAGGTACTAATTTTGAAAATATGCAAGAAATTAAAATTTTATACTCCCTTTGTTCATATTTATATGTCACCATTTTGGATTTCAAGTGCACTAAGAAACTAAGCAAGTTTACTATTCTATCCTTATTTAACTTTTTGAACCTCAAGTTTTCAATCAATGAATACGAATTAATTTTTTTAATTAATTTAACCAATGAACATGAATCATTTACTTAACTTTTCTAAGTTGGTCAAATAAATATTTTCAAGACTAATAACTTACAAGGGTAAAAAAGGAACAATATGGTAATTTATGCATTGATTTTATAAAATGAAAAATATTATTGACCAACTATTTATAGAAAAGAATGACATATAAAAAGGAATTGAGATGGTAAAAATTAAGTAGGTTGAATCGTGACTCACTTTTTAGTCAATTTCAACACAGCTCATTTCAAGCCAAGTAATTTTAGGACAGATAAATAATCTGTTAATTTATTAACTCATCCTATTTTAACATGACAAAATTAAGCCAAATTCACCTATTTAACACCCTTACCTAAAACCAAACAAATTAAATAAATTCCGTTTGGCTAAGCATGAAATTAAATTTTGATTTCTAAAAAGGTGTGTAACCCTTTCATTTGTCTAATCAGTCACAAAAAAGTCAACCAATATATTGTGGTCATTTTTTAATTTCATTAAACTAGGGGTACTATAAATAGTCATATGCAGCGAAACGAAGTCATTTCATTTTTCTGTTTAATTTTCTTTTCCAATTAAAAAAAAAAACACACACACACACACGAACCAAAAACAAAGCAATTTCCAGAATAAGAATCTATCTCTACTTGAAATATATTTGGTCAAGTTGGAACATATTAAAAAAAAATATCTCTTCTTTGTGTTTCTTCCTTTTATTTTTTTCGATAGAAAATCGCGATGGCAGAAGAATTTCAGCTAGGTAGAGGAAATTGGTGGGAATCATCAACTTCAGCTTCATCAACAACAACATCATCGTCTAGAAATAAGTTTATCGATAGCGGAATTTCATCATGTACAATGCCTTCAGCATCGAGTACAACCGGTCTAAGCAGCATGGCGAGTAACTTTGTTAATTGGCCGACAGAAATTCATGAGGATATTAAAGTTAGATCCGAAAATAGTTCTATGGTTTTTTCGGGAACTGATTCCCATAAACGTTACACCTCCGAATCCTCTGTTGGCGGTGGAGGAGGAGGAGGTGGAGGCATGGGGCAAGGCGTTTTATCTGTTGATGATCCTAATTTACAAATGATGGGGTTAGGTTTATCTTCTCAAGGACTTGATTGGAATCAACCTTTCTTGTAAGTAGTATAATTATTTTCGTAAAGTTAATTATTTTCGTAAAGTTAATGTTTTTTACTGGTTGGTTTCATTATCATAAAATCGAAGCCAAGATTAGCTTTGATTTTAAGATGTAGAACTTATATCGAATCATCATATGATATAGCTATTAGAATTGGGTATATGATTTAAATTTGATAAATTCGGTCTAAAAAATTAGTGATACTCGATCGAACTCATATTCTACATAAATTTTTGTGTTCCGACCATAGGAGGCGATGAACCCCTTTGTTGAAAAATTGAACTGTATAGCTATATATATATGTTTAATTATTTTCTTTGAAGTATATATATAGTATATGTTGAATCCTCTTGATTACTGATACTATTTTTATTTTTTTCTACAGTCGGAGTGAAAAATCGGGGAGTGGTTTTCGTTCGTTAATTCAAGAAGGGTTGAGTTCAAATGCAAATTATCAACAAGAAGGAATATGTCATGAACAAGATCATAATAATTGGAGTACGCAAAAAATATATCATGGGAATTCTGATGATTCTTCAGTAAATGATTATAATAAACAATTATTTAGTGGTCATAATAATAATCTTGAAAATTCAGCAGTACCTTATGGAAGTCCATCAAATATGTTACAAGGGTTATTAATTTCTGACCTTAATAGTCAACAACAAGAATCAAATAATTTTTCAAGTGTTAGTAGATCTTTATATTATAATCCTTCATATAATAACCAACCAAATTGTGATGTCAATATTCCTACTTCATCTTCATCTTCTTCTTGGTCTAAATTTCCTCAATTTCTCCGAACATCGGATCCTTCAAAAGTAGTACAACAATGGTCACTGTCACAGTCGCCACCACTATCTCATAGCCAGTTGTCACATTTCTCTGGTGGCACGCCTTTTTGGAATGCCACATCAGCAGCCGCGGAGGACGTCCGATCGGGTTTCGTCCCTCAGCTCCCCACTAACCCAACGGTTGATGAGAAACCAAAGGTAATTGAATTAATTTTAACTTTCTTTTCGTATTATTTTATGTGATTGTGTTTAATTAAATTCGATACCTAAGAAAAGAATAATGATTCTTGTCATGTCCTAATATTTCGTAGAGATAAAACATGCAAAAAAAAAAGTAAAATAATTTTTTTTTAAAATTAAGAGTTCTCTTAAATCTAGAATTGTTCATTCTTTTTGTATTAGACTAAAAAAGTAAAAAATGTCATACAAAATGAAATAGAAGAATGCACTACCTGAATTTCAATTTACGTGATACTGTTTCACTAAGCAAGGATTTTAATTTGAAAGAAATGAGATTTTTAAAAACTAGTGGTAGAAAACTAAACAAGCCTTAATTAGACACTGGAAAGTAATCTAATTGTGTAAAAATAGAAACTCTAAGGTTATAAAATGGTTCCAAATATAAAAAGGTATAGTAACATTTTCTTAGGAACAGACTATAAAAGAAAGTGTATCATATAAATAACCATCGAAAAAACAATAATTAAAACTCAATTATTAATTTTTTTGCTTATGTGTGGATTTTGATTTTCTCAATATTGGTGCATTTTATGCAACAGCATACAGGTGAAGTTAGGAATATAAGCACAATAACAAAGAAAAGTAGCAGTGAAACATCAAATAAGAGACCAAGGAATGAAGCACCATCTCCATTGCCAGCTTTTAAGGTATTTGAATTAAGTTAATTAATTAATTAATTAAGGACCGAATGGGACATTTTGTTTATTTGTTTATTCGATCAGAATTATAATTATGAGAATATGTTTCTTTGTTCTTGATATTTTTATTTATTTTTAGGTGAGGAAAGAGAAAATGGGAGACAGAATCACTGCACTTCAACAATTAGTCTCACCTTTTGGAAAGGTATATATATAATTACAAAATTGCGCCTCAATATTTTTTTCATTTTCACTTTAATAGAAAGGGTTATATGAGCTCTTTTGGATTTAAATGGAAAGTAATTGATAAATTTTAGTGTTAAAATTGATTTTATGAATAAGCATTTATATATGTATAGATAGAAGTGTGAAAAAATATTTTGAAAATAGAGAGAAAATATTATTGATATAATCGAAAAATACCTATTCAAACTAAAAGTGTTTATATAAGTTTAAAAGCAATAAGTTAGGGATTATTTTAGACTTTTGTTTAATGTTGAATTATATCACTCTAAATGTTTTATTTTTTTAAAAATAAAAACTTAAGCTAGTCTGATCAACTTATAAACTTATTGGCCTAAACATTATTTATAAGACTATATCATCAAAGCTCATCATCCTAATCTCAATTGCCTTAATCCTATCCTATCATCTGTATAATGAAATTTATCATTGACGGATTTTTTAGGATTTTTCTTTCTCCTCTATATATATCGAGAGATTTGTGATTAATTTTCTGAAAATACAAAAAGGACATTTTATTCATTGATTAGATTTCTATTTTTTTTTTAATTTCCACAGACTGATACAGCTTCTGTGCTATCGGAAGCAATCGAGTATATAAAGTTCCTCCATGACCAAGTTAATGTAAGTTAGTTTGTTAATTAATTATTTAATTAGAGCCCTTAATTATTTGTTTTATAAATTTTGTATCGCCAATTAATTAAATAATCCATAAGGAAAAATTCAATAAAATTGGAGAGTAAAAGAAAATATTGCATGTTATATATAATGAATTAACGACTTCTTAGGCATTAATTAATTCTTTTTTATTTTTTTTGTGTCACATAACAGGTATTAAGCACCCCATACATGAAAAGTGGAGCTTCCATACAACATCAACAGGTAAAATTACTATTTAATTTTTCAGTCTAGCTTAATACCAACATTATTAATGTTGTATATTTTATTTAACACATAAAATTATCATGTATATACGTAATACTTCATAAAAAGTGAATTCAAAATCTTGAAAATAAGACGTGTTACCTGTTATACTTAGTAAGAGCATGTGCATTATATTTTATTTGTGCAATGTCGATGTATAAATACTGACCGTGTAAAAATAAAATCCATTAGCCATTTACTTTTACTTGTTATAACATGTCTTATTTTCCAGGTTACTGATGATGTCCTCATATATAATGAAATCTATAGTTATTTTTTTACATAATCTGATAGTGTAAAAATTATTCGATATATTGTGCAGAGTACTGGTGATAAATCCAATGTAAATCCAGAAGGAGGAAAACAAGATCTTAGAAGTCGAGGATTATGCTTGGTCCCAGTGTCTAGTACCTTTCCAGTAACTCATGAAACAGCAGTTGATTTTTGGACTCCCACCTTTGGAGGAACATTCAGATAATCAATGACAAAGCATATTATAGTTGTACGAGTTTAAGTTATATACATCGTCAGTATAAAGAATTTTTTATACTATCAGGTCATTTTTATTTATTATAGCAGATAATTTGTCTTGTTTTTTTCAAGATTACAAATGTAAGGACGTACGCTTACCATGTAGGTATGTTTTGAATCATGACCTGATAGTGTAAATGATTCGTTATGTATACTGACGATGTATAAAACTTAAATTTTTTTGTTATCAAACCCTAGAAAAGTGGGGGATGAAATGAATAAAGAGGGCAAAAAAGAAATTATTTAGTATTATTCCAGGTCCATAGCAGGCTGATGATGATGGAAAAAAGAAAAAGAAAGAAAAAAGAATGATAAAAGAGAGGGAAAAAGAAAGGACCAGCTCAGGCAAAATGATGCAACTTTGGCCAATATTTTTGGACCACTATGTCTATATGTGAGTATGCAGGAGTATACTGTGGTGCAGTGGTGGGACTGCTTCGTCTTTAATCAGAGATCTCGGATTCGAGCCTTGATATGGAGAAACTCTTGTTGGGAACGCCATCCCCGAATTGGCCCTGCAGTGCACGATTCGAATTTAGTTAAACTCTAATACGGATTTTGAACACTAGATGGGAAACAAAAAAACGTTAGAGGTATGAAAAAAGATTATTATTATTATTATTGGCCTAATAATGCTAGTTATTTGTTTACAAAAAGGAATTTTGTTTGTAGCAAATTTTAGTTGAAATGAGGGATAAAAGGAGCTTTTAAAACTAGCTGTTTGTATCTATTATTTGTGTATATAGCTGGCACTAGTTTACTTTAATTTAAAACAAAAGAAATGAGAGGAATAATTGAAGTTCCAATGTGAAAGATATATAGATTATTTGATTGGAAATATAACTTTTCATTTGTTTATATGTGTCTGGAATAAGTTAGTGGAACTTTTTAGTGAGTTTCCACTTTTTTTGTTTCCTATTTTACTATATTGATGAATTAGTAATGGAGGGATGTAGGTGAAGGAGCCACACACACACATATATATATATGCTTCTGTTTTTATAATCATGTGTGAGATTACACTGAGTATATTATGATTTTTTTCAAACGATTATGATAACTGCTTCAACTTGAGGGAAAAGAGAAGTTAGAATGATGAAATCGTTCCGCCTTTAATTATCAAAAGTTTCGAAATTGATTTTTGACATGAAGAAAATCTTTATCAAGAGTATTTCACCTTAAATAATGAGTCATACATATGCACGACATGTATCTAAAGTAGGCGAGCTTTTGAATTTTGAAAACCATAAAATTTAACAAAAAGAAAAGAAGAATTCAATTCCTCATTCCCCTTCTCCTTTAACTCTTATTTAAAGAATGAAAATAGAAAAATAGAAAAAAGAGTAGGGAGAAAGTCATAAAAATCAATCTAGAACTAGAGGAAGAAAATGCAAGATCTAACTTTTTTTTATTAAACTGCGTGTCTAGCTATATAATGGCGAAAGAGGGAGAACTAGATGTATGTATATTTGATCGCGAAAAACAATATCTATATAGAATTTAGAAAGACTAAAACAAAAAATGAAAGAATATATAGGAAAATAACACATGTTAAATAGGTTTTTACTTGGTGATTATCATAGTTACTTAGACTTGATAATGTACTATAATTTTAGCCTAGCTAACACTAGCATATTCACAACCTTGGTGATATATAGATTATAGGCTGCTTTTAGCATAGTCATGATGTACTTTGGAATTATCTATATGAAAAATTGTTTAGGCAAACATTATTAGCTTTACTTAGAAGCTTAATAAACACAAAAAGATAGCATCTATGCAATCATCATAATCATTGTGCTTTTGTGAAGTGCCAATTTTCATATTCTTATGTATTATCCAAATTCTCTGTTTTACTTTTATTTTCCAGTCTAAAAAAATATTTTGTATTTCTTCCCTTCTTTTTAATCTTAGATAAATATTATTGTATCTTGTCATGTAGATGCTTGTTCTCTTGTTCCTCTCCAAAAAGCATTGCTCTAAAGGTACATGGCATAAATTCCATCCAATTACGTACCACCAGTCCAAATAGAATAAAAGAACATAATCAAATTAATATATCAAAAACTATGCTAAATTTTGTCATGTTATGTAATTGATAAAAAAAAGAAAAAGTCATACTATATATGTTCTTTTTATTTCTCTTGTAACTTATGAATTTTTCAGTTTTACATCACATCTAAAGAATCCTTTAAAGCAAAACCGAAAATCTTATGAGAAAATGCTACACAACAACAACAACAATATATAAACACAGTGAAATCCCACAAAGAGGAGTCTGAGAAAAACATGTGTTATATGTACACAAACTATTACTCATACCATGGAGATAGAAAAATTGTTTATGATATACCTTAGACTCAAGGATGGGAAAATGATAAAGAACGGTCTAAAATTTTGTAGACGTTAGACGTCAGTCTAATATTTTGTCAATCCCCAACATTATATTTTAAAATAGGGATGTTCGACCTCAGTTTGTACTTGGAAGAAAAACAGTACAAAATTCTTCTTTAATTTAATTTCCTACCAAATTAAGAGCATAAATTCTTGTTGAAGTTTAATATTTTGTTAAAGAATAAAAGAGTGCTCCACTGCATTATTTGAGTAAAGTCAAAATGTAATTATATATATCTATGCAGAAAGTATAGTAAATTAATAGCGATATACGGTGTTTCTATCGTGTAAGCAAAGACATAAGCAAAGGATCATTACTTTAATGAGGCTTAATTAAGCACCTAATTAAGCTAGTAAGATGCCACTAACCTGATTTTTTAGCATAATATTAAAATATCAACCTACATATGCGCAACCTAGTTATCAACAATTTGACCCAATGGGTCTTTAATTAAAAAAAGAAACTTAATTATCAACTATAATTATTATTAATATTCTCAATTTATAATTTTAACCAATTGAATATTCGTTTATTTTGGTTTCCCACCTCATATTCAGTATGCTCATTAGAGCCCGATTACATTCATGTATTGCGGGACTCAATATGTAGACGATACTTTCAACACGGTTTTTTTCATTCTCAAGGGTGCAAACCCAAAATCGCCCATTATAAATGACGGAATTCCAACCATCCTATCACAATCGATGTTAGTTAAGAGAATATTAGTCATTCAAGATGATTAGTGTGCAAGTTGGACCGTTAGCTTTTTAAATATTGAAAATAGACTAATGAAAACACAAAGGAATAAAGAGTACCTCAATGGTTAAAGATTTGTGGCCTCTTAATAAAGCACATAATCTTAGATAGAAAATTGAAAAGTTTAGTGCAAACATTTAGGGTGCATTCGCATGAGGAAACTATATTTTTTTCATGATATATAAGTGATTTTAATTTCTTATTTTTTTTCTTGTATATGATATGTAAGTAACAAATAATATTCCAAAAGCATTTTTTTATAATCTAGGCAAACACAATGGACGTTGAGGTAGGGATAGTGTCAGGTGTGGAGGGAGCCGCCTAGGGGTGGGGGTGAGTGGGTAGTGGACTAAAGAGTACTGTTGAAGGATGGAGATGAGACAATCAGTATTCGATCACTTATGAATTTGTTTTTCCTATTCTTATTAGAGAAATTTTTCTCTTTCATTTTTAAGGAGATCTTTTTTTTCTAGAAAAAATATTCTAAAAAAATTGATCAACTAAATAGGGAAAATCGAAAATTGTTATCCTTCCTATCAAACACACCCTTAATGAAAATTAATTAAATTTGGACTGGACTGAGTGCGAGAGGTATGGGCCTAGGATGCTGATTCATAAAGCCCATGTGGAAGATCAAATAATTCTATTTAGTGAAAAGTCCAAATTAGCAAAAGTCATAGTTTTCCAAATTGTTGATGGCACTTGGGCCGACCAAGGTCCATTAGCTAATCAAGACATGGAATGACTATAGAGTGTAGTCACACATAGCTCAGGGTGGTCAGTCGAACACCCCTGGTAAAAAAATTATAATATATATAGAGAAAATTGTACAAAATATATAGATTTAAAATTATTGTTCATATAGATATATTAACTATCGGGCACCCTTAACGAAATTTTTGATTTCGCTACATTGTTGATGTATACCACGGGGCAGTACAGAAAGCACTGTTTCAAATTTCAAATATGTGAATCTAGACTTAATCGGTCAAAGCATAACTTCAAATCTTGAATTTAGACTTCAGACATAAGAGTTTGAAGTTACACTTTGATAGAACCCAACTTCAAACTCATATGTCATAATTTGAACTTCGACTTTGAAATATAAAGTTAGGTTCTAAGTAAGATCAACTTCAGTATGAAGTTTGTCAAACACTACAAGAAATTCTATTTTTAGAGACCAACTCTTTACGAAGGGATATGAATCCGGTCGTTAAAAGTATATTTATTGCGACACAATTTCTTCCGGTTGTTAAAATAAGTTTTCTATTTAATACTAACGGAATAAATTTCAGATGTTAAAAAAAGTAGATATCCGGTTGTTAATGATAATAGAAAATTAAATGCTCTAATAATTTTTTTCAATAGTAAATAATTTTCGTCCATTTTTTTCAACCACACACGTCTCTCCACGCACCCCACCTCTCCCCTTGATGAAGAAAAGGCCCATCGATGTACTCTCTTTTTCTGGTTTCACTTTAATGTTTGAGACCACACGGATTGCAGTTTGAGAGATATTATCAGCAACCTTAGAGGAAATTTTACATCTCAAGCTTTTCTTATTTCTGTTGGAGTAAAATCAGCAAAGCAAAGATTCAAAATTGTGGGTCTCTCAGGTTCGTTACGTTAGAGAAGAATCAGTAGATAGAGATACACATGTATCTGTTATTCAATTTATAAAAAGGTAGGTAATCTGGGAGAACTAGATGTATGTATATTTGATCGCAAAAAACAATATCTATATAGAATTTAGAAAGACTAAAACAAAAAATGAAAGAATATATAGGAAAATAACACATATGTTAAATAGGTTTTACTTGGTGATTATCATAGTTACTTAGACTTGATAATGTATTATAATTTTAGCCTAGCTAACACTAGCATATTCACAACCTTGGTGATATATAGATTATAGACTGCTTTTAGCATTGTCATGATGTACTTTGGAATTATCTATATGAAAAAATGTTTAGGCAAACATTATTAGCTTTACTTAGAAGCTTAATAAACACAAAAAGATAGCATCTAATGCAGTCATCATAATCATTGTGCTTTTGTGAAGTGACAATTTTCATATTCTTATGTATTAATCCAAATTATCTGTTTTACTTTTATTTTCCAGTGTAACAAATTATTTTCTTTTTTCTTTTTAATCTTAGATAAATATTATTGTATCTTGTCATGTAGATGCTTGTTCTCTTGTTCCTCTCCAAAAAGCATGGCTCTAAAGGTACATGGCATAAATTCCATCCAATTACGTACCACAAGTCCACAAACATAATCAAATTAATATATCAAAAACTATGCTAAATTTTGTCATGTTATGTAATTGATAAAAAAAAGTCCTACATGTATGTTTTTTTTTAATTTCTCTAGTAACTTATGGATTTTTTCAATTTTAGATCACATGTAAAGAATCCTTCAAAACCGAAAATCTTATGAGAAAACGCTAGACAATGACAACAATATATAAATACATAAAATCCCACACAGAGGAATCTGAAAAAAACAGGTGTTAGGTGTAAACAGATTTTTACTCATACCATGGAGATAGACACCCTAGACTCAAGGATGAGAAAATGATAAATTAAAGAACGGTCTAAAATTTTGTAGACGTTAGACGTCAGTCTAATATTTTGTAAATTCCCAACATTTTTATTTTAAAATAGGGATGTTCGACCTCAGTTTTGTTAGAGTTTTGCCCTGATTTTCTTACCTTATTTGAAGTTTATATTTTCCTAAAAGAAAAGACAAAACATTACCATAAATGTTTTTACTTTTCCAGAAAGGAAAATATAATATTCTTCCATATTTGGTTTTATTCTTTCCTTTAGACGAAAAATTTGGAGATCTATAAATTGAAGATCCCTATTCTCATAGCATAACACAATAGAATCGTCAATAGTCATTTAAAGACTTTTATTTATGGGAGATTTTCTCTCTACAGTTTCTATGCTTTTAATTAGTTTTAAATTATGTAGGTCAATTGGTCATATTATATAATAATATTATGTCTTTTAGTATAGTTTTATGTGTCGTCTAATTTGTCAATCATATGATTTGCAAATTATAAGCTTCCACATGACGCCCGAATCTCCCTTCATAACCCAACAAGTTTGTACTTGGAAGAAAACAGTTACAAAATTCTTCTTTAATTTAATTTCCTACCAAATTAAGAGCATAAATTCTTGTTGAAGTTTAATATTTTGTTAAAGAATAAAAGAGTGCTCCACTGCATTATTTGAGTAAAGTCAAAATGTAATTATATATATCTATGCAGAAAGTATAGTAAATTAATAGCGATATACGGTGTTTCTATCGTGTAAGCAAAGACATAAGCAAAGGATCATTACTTTAATGAGGCTTAATTAAGCACCTAATTAAGCTAGTAAGATGCCACTAACCTGATTTTTTAGCATAATATTAAAATATCAACCTACATATGCGCAACTTAGCTATCATTAATATTCTCAATTTATAATTTTAGCCAATTGAATATTCGTTTATTTTGATTTCCCACTTGATATTCATTACCCTCATTAGAGTCCGATTACATTCAGATTCATGTATTGCAGAACTCAATTTGTAGACGATACTATGACAAATTTTTTTTCGTTCTCAAGGGTGCAAACCCAAAATGGCTCATTATAAATGGCGAAATTCCAAACATCCCATGACAATCAAGGTTTGGTTAAGAGAATATTCGTTTTTCAAGAGGAATAATGTGCAAGTTGGACCGTTAGTTTTTTAAATATTGAAAATAGACTAATAAAAACACAAAGGAATAAAGAGTTCCTCAATGGTTAAAGATTTGTGGCCTCTTAATAAAGCACATAATCTTAGATAGAAAATTGAAAAGTCTAGTGCAAAACATTTAGGGTGCATTCGCAGGAGGAAACTATATTTTTTGCATGATTGATTTTAATTTCTTAATTATTTTCTTGTATATGATGTGTAAGTAACAGATAATATTTCAAAAGCATTTTTTTATAATCTAGACAAACACAATGGACGTTGAGGTAGGGATAGTGTCAGGTGTGGAGGGAGCCACCTAGGGGTGGGGGTGAGTAGGTAGTGGACTAAAGAGTACTGTTGAAGGATGGAGAGGAAACGATCAGTATTCGATCACTTATGAAATTTGTTTTCCTATTTTTATTAGAGAAATTTTTCTCTTCATTTTTAAGGAGCTCTTTTTTCTAGAAAAAATATTCTCAAAAAAATTGATCAACTAAATAGGGAAAACCAAAAAATGTTTCCCTTCCTATCAAACACACCCTTAATGAAAATTAATTAAATTTGGACTGGACTGAGTGAGAGAGGCATGGGCCTTTGATGCTGATTCATAAAGCCCATGTAGAAGATCAAATAGCTCTATTTAGTGAAAAGTCCAAATTAGCAGAAGCCATGTTTTTTTTTTCTTTCAAATTGTTGATGACACTTGGGCCGACCAAGGTCCATTAGCTAATCCAGACATGGAATGACATAGGGCGTAGTCCCACATAACTCAGGGTGGTCAGTCAAACAACCATCGTCAAAAAATTATAATATATATAGAAAACTATACAAAGTATATAGATTTAAAATTTTATTCATATAGATATATCAAATTCCGGACATCCTTAACGGAATTTTTGATTTCGCCTCATAGTTGATGTATACCATGGGGCAAGTACACAAACCACCATTTCAAATATGTGAATCTGAACTTAATCGGTCAAAGCATAACTTCAAATCTTGAATATAGACTTCAGACATAAGAGTTTGAAGTTACGCTTTGATGAAGTTAGAACCCAACTTCAAACTCATATGTCATAATTTGAACTTCAACTTTGAAATATAAAGTTAGGTTCTAAGTAAGATCAACTTCAGGCTCAAAGTAAGCAACAATTACAATTGATTCAGTATGAAGTTTGTCAAAATTGTAACAAGCCAAAACCTAGTGCAATCCCTAAACTCTTACCTCTTGGGCTTTAGCCAAATAAAAAGATATAAAATTATTAGATACTTTGGATGTAATGACATTAACTCAGTTATCGTTAAAGGAAAATTTTGTTACTACTAAATATCTCTTTTATCAGAGTCATGTCAGTTTGTAAGAATGTGAATTCTGTGACTTCTAATCCATGTTTAATTATACCCAATATCTCTATTGAATAATCCAACTTTCACATTTTATATTTGTGTTTTAGGTACACACATTTCATTTTTTCTTCCTACAAAAGTCATGGAATTTGAGTGGCTAAAAGAAATAAAACCCTACATCTCACCTTTTTGTCATTAATTACTCATATTATTTGTTTTAAAGTTGCTTTCAAAGATACCAAACCCAACTAAAAGCAAACTCTTGGAAATCTGAGAAAATCTCAATAGAAGTCAATAACATCCTTTTGATTCTCCACAATTTCCCATCCCCACCACAAAAAGAAAAAAAAACCACTTTCATTTTAATTTTATTTTTAAAAAATTAAAATTAAAAACATTTATCACCGCAGAAAGAAATCTTTAATTACCTAAACAATAAGAGCGTCATATAAGATAACATAGAAATATATATATATTTTTAATGAATAACATAAATTTCTAAGTTTTTTTTTTTACTTTGAAAGTATCTTAGTTCTTGTTAATGTATTAAAGGTCATGATTACCGGTGTGATAAGTTGGATAAGATTCATTTATCATTAATTAGAAGTTTCAAATTTAAATTCTACAAATGAATCTTTTTTTTGATAAAGGCATTTCCCCTTAAATAAATTCTACGTGATATATATCTAAATTAATCGGAGTAGTGAATTCCATGTATAAGATGGCTAAGGAAAATAGTTGATGACTTAGTCATATACTCAAGAGAGTCAAGATTGGTTATGCAGGTCTCTATCAATTTGAGTAAAAGCCAGAGGAGCAAGAAGATCTTTAATGTGCATGTCATTTTATTATATACTTTTTAAAATAATTTTAACCTATATAAGCAATACTATTATTTTCATATGTACCATATAAATTTTCGACAAAAACTCATAACATTAGGGTTGAAGTGAAGTATGTTTACCATCTGAATAACTCCCTCTTGTCTAACGATAATAACTTAATTATTACTACTAAATATGTTTTTTAGTTATAATTAACTTTCTTCGTAAATGTCTCTAAAATCTATAATAATATTAGATTTAATGATACTTGACTAATATAAAAAAAAACTTTTAACACTTTTATAAATATGCATATATACGCTAAAACTGTTTTTTATCGTAGTAACTCTAGTAGACCAAATATATATATAAATAAAACTAAGAAGAGAGAATGTTATAGACAAAAGAAAACACGTGTATAACCAAGTAAAACATTTCCAATAAATAGGGGATATATTCCGAGAAAGATGACTATTGTGTGATTCAAAAAGTCCAATAATCTTTAAACATTGTGCTAATAAAACTTAGAATTATAATTAATTAATGTTCTAAAATTCTGCCACTGATCACATAGTTGAAAGCAACCTATTAGCATATCAAGAGTTTAGACGTGGCATAAAAATCTTATTTTTTTTTAAAAAAAACATTATTTTATTTAGAGCTCCAAATAATTAAACCATAATTATAGAATTGGAAGATTCAATGAAATTCCACTTGGGCATTTTTCGTTTATGAGTCGTTTAGGTTTGATGATAATACACGAAATATTTAATTACCAATTTTTCAATGCAATCAAATATTTGTTTTATTTTATTTTATACGATATTATTTGATTATGCATGAAGTTGAACAAATAAAAAATAACTTTGCCACATATAAAAAGTACATGTCATAATATTTCTACGACTATAAAAGCATGATGTTACGGGCAAAATAAAAAAGTAAAAGTTGATTTTTTTAGATATAGGATTATTTTTAGAAAGAGTAGCACATCAAATGAGTAAGCACAGGTAAGCAAAATTAATTTCTCTCTTTTGGCTATTATTGACTAAAATAAAAGACTTCATCACTAAATATAAGTATGAATAAAATAAAAGAAAAGTCTAGCCAATCATTTAAGTTTTGAATTAAATAGATAGGACAACAAAGTAGATGGAAACTCTGTGACTATTATTATACCTCCAAATTTATCATATTACATACTATTTCTATTTCAATATTTATGTGTAGTTTAGATTCAAAAAATAATAATTATTTCATTTTTCATGAATAAATATAAAATCTTTAAGTTTTGAAGTGGAAATTTTCATATTTAGAATTTACATAATAAATATTCTCATTTAATTTTTTTGTCTTAAAGAATGTTGCTTTCCTTTTTAAACAACTTTTAATTTCAACTTCTCATTTGACATACTTAAGATCATAAATTTTAAAAATTATTTTGATATATTCAATATATCTTTAGTTTAAGATCATAACATTCAAAAGTCTTTATTATATTCTTAAATTTCATATCAAATTAAAACCAAACAATCAAATTAAAAAAAAAAGTACTCTGAACATTGTCACATAATTTGAGACAAAGTGAGTAATATTCTATTTTTTTTAGTTTTCAACTCAGTATCCGATATCCACATTGGAGTCCAACTAATCGGAATTCATACTGCGTAGGGCTCCATTTGGGAAAAATGCTCTCTACCAAGAATTTTTTCATACCTAGAGTTCAAATTCAAGACTGCTGACTAAGATAGAAGCAGACTCATACACGACACTGCATCTTCCGCTCAATAATATTCTGTTTAAACCAAACAGCATAGATAAGTCCTGGTTGTTAAAATAGACCTGTTTACACAAAATTCAGAACCCAAGTGCCCTTCTTTTGAGGGATATGTACTAATCACCATCTCCCCATAACTACAAACACTAGATTTAGCCAAGTGTAATTCAAGAAGTGGACAACTTTGTCAAAATTCAAAATTGTCCAAAATCTTGCAAGCCCCACTTTGTCTTCCAAGTAATTCAGTCACAAAAATGAAGTCTTGGTCATATTGACATGTTATCACATCACCAACACCCTTTTAATATTTTTAAAATTTTTTTTGCCTTATTTTGTGTAACCAAGAAATGAAAAAGGGCTAGTAGCTATGGAGAAATTTCTACCCTTTTTGCTTCTTTGCCTTTTAATTTTTCTTCGAAAAGTTAATGGACAAGGAGATATGATAACTACCACTAAGTTTATCAAAGATGGTGAAACTATTGTTTCTTCTGATGGAACATTTGAGTTGGGGTTTTTCAGTCCTGGAAATACTTCTACAAATCGTTATGTTGGAATTTGGTACAAGAAAATTTCTGTTATTACTCCTGTTTGGGTTGCTAATAGGTTGGTTCCACTTACTAATAAATCCGGGGTTTTGAAAGTTATTCAATCGGGCGGTGTTGCTCTTCAAAATGTTACAAATTCAACAATTTGGTCGACAAATTCATCGAGATTCGTGCAAAACCCTGTTGCCCAGTTGCTGGACACGGGGAATTTTGTGTTGAGGGATGCTAATGATCCGAACCCAGAGAATTTCCTTTGGCAGAGTTTTGATTACCCTACTGATACGCTGATTGCGAATATGAAACTTGGAAGAGATTTGATTACTGGGTTTGAAAGGTATCTTAGTTCATGGAAAAGCAGTGATGATCCTGCTCCAGGGGATTATACTTATCATTGTGATCCAACGGGTTATCCACAGGACGTTATGCGAAAAGGGGCTGATGTGATTTATAGAGCAGGGCCATGGAATGGTTTAAGGTGGAGTGGTGCACCTAATATGGTGAACAATTCAATCACTTCGTTTGGTTTGGTAATGAACAATAAGGAAATTTATTATAAATATGAACTCGTGAACAAATCTGTAGTTTCAGCTCTAGTAGTAAAGCCTAATGGGAACACTATGCGTTTGATTTGGATCGCGAAGACTCAGGGTTGGGTTAACTACCATTCTGCTGATGCAGATGACTGTGACACTTACAAATTATGTGGTGCATATGGGACTTGTAACATTTTGAGTGATCCTGTGTGTCATTGTTTAGATAAATTCGAGCCAAAGCATCAGGATGATTGGAATAGGGCAGATTGGACTAGTGGTTGTGTCCGGAAAACCCCATTGAATTGTACTGGAGATGGATTTATTATGTATTCTGGTGTTAAACTGCCTGATACACGAACTTCTTGGTTCAATGAGACCATGAGTTTAGATGAATGCAGGGCGGTTTGCTTGAGAAATTGTTCGTGTATGGGTTATACTAATCTGGATATACGCAATGGAGGAAGCGGGTGCTTGATATGGATTGAGGAGCTGATTGACATCAGACAGCTATCTCAATCAGGACAGGATATCTACATTAGGATGTCTGCTTCAGAAATAGGTAATATGCAATTTACTGAGGTTTTCTTTATTACACAATGCTTGTTATTAAGAATGATGTATTGGATAGTTCAATTCTGTAAGGCTGATTAACGAACGAAGAGTAGTGCATTTACAGGGAAATTAGGTGTAAACATCCTCAAGCAATGGATCCTTTTGTTGAGAATAAGACTTATATGACCATCTTGTTCTACAATAAAATAATTTGCACAGGATTTAAAAAGTTTATCGGAAATTCTAATTCAAACAACTACCTGAAGAAACTTTTGGATGGAAAATGTTGCAGGTTCTGCTGGATCAAGTTCAAAGGGAGATAAATCTGTTATACTTGCAGTAGCTTTGCCACTATTGTTTGCGTTGATTCTTCTAGGTTTAGGTGTTGGCCTGATTCTTTATAAACGGAGAAGGAGAGAGGATCCAGTGGTTATGACAAGGGGTAAGTGAACATAACAAGTTTTTATCTGTTGAAAAGCCGGAAGTAATTAATGGTTATTAGTTCTGTATTCCATTAGTATCTCTTTTCAAGCTCATCGTTTGAACAAAGTCTGCTTGGTTGTTCAAATTGCAGGGAGATTTAGTGGTCACAACAACAAGAACGATAACACTAATCAAAGTCACCATGAAGATTTTGAGCTACCACTTCTTGATTTGCTTACATTAATCAATGCTACTGACAACTTTTCAATTGCGAACAAGATTGGAGAGGGTGGCTTTGGACTAGTTTACAAGGTAGAAACATTTGATCCTTGAGAGCACATTGAAACCTTAAATCGATTTAACTTTTTGGTTGAAATGAAAGTAAGTTCTACTTTTACAGGGTGTGTTAGAAGGGGGGCAAGAAGTAGCAGTGAAGCGGCTATCAGAAACATCAAAGCAAGGAATTCACGAGTTCAAGAATGAAGTTAACTGCATTGCTAAACTTCAGCATCGAAATCTTGTAAAGCTTCTGGGATGCTGCGTTCAAGGAGAAGAGAAGATGTTGGTCTACGAATACTTGCAAAACAAGAGCCTTGATATATATATATTTGGTTAGTCTTTCACATCCAGTGTACATCCATTTCTTTCAAGTGAACTTCTGATGTGATTTCACTGAGCTTAGTTTCATGTTTAGGAGAAATTATAATAAGTTGAAAACATTTGGCAGATGAAGAAAGGAGCGCATTACTTGACTGGCCAAAGCGCTTCAACATTATCAATGGAATTGCTCGTGGACTGATGTACCTCCATCAAGATTCAAGACTTAGAATCATCCACAGAGACTTGAAAGCGAGCAATGTCTTACTTGATACTGAAATGAACCCGAAGATATCAGATTTTGGGATGGCTAGAAGTTTTGGAGGAGATGAGACTGGAGCCAATACACGCCGTGTTGTTGGAACATAGTAAGATTTAATCTTTAATTTTACATGTAGTTGTTACATTCACATGTGCATTTCCTGCATTATATTGTTACTTGTCCGCGTAGCTTGGGATTTTCAAAAGCAAAAAAGAAGATATTTAACTTGCCTTGTTCTACCCCGCTCTGTCCTGCATAAGAGCTCCTCTACCCTGCCCTATATAAGATTAAACCCACCCTATCCCATTGCCATCTCTAATTATATAGTCCTTTGTTATCGTTGTTGCAGTGGTTACATGTCCCCGGAATATGCAGTCGATGGGATATTCTCAGTGAAATCAGATGTCTTTAGCTTTGGAGTATTAGTACTAGAGATTGTGAGCGGAAAGAAGAACAGACGATTCGTTCATCCAGACCACCACCTCAACCTTCTTGGACATGTAAATACTATGTCCCAACTCCTATGTGTAAAAGGACTTTACTCAAAGTATCTGTTAATGAGTTCAAGAGTAGTATATAAACTATTGACATTGTCAATGTATATAACTTAAATCGTTTGTTAACGGATGAGTCATTATATGCAGACATATATGCTACATAAAGAAGGAAGATCATTGGAGCTAGTTGATCCAAAACTGGTGGACTCATGTAATATATCAGAAGTACTAAGATCAATCCATGTAGGTTTATTATGTGTTCAACAAAATCCAGAGGACAGGCCAAGTATGTCAACTGTGATTATGATGCTGAGCAATGAAGGCATTTTGCCATCAGCTAAACATCCTGGCTTCTTTACTGAAAGGAAAATTGGTGATGTTGATCAATTTTCTTGGAGTACACAAACACCTAGTTCTATAAATGAAGTTACCATCACATTGTTGGATGCTCGATAGGAAGAATGTCGAGTGATTTCTGAGATGATCACTCAACTAATAGTTACTATATCAGAAAGTCACTTTCTTTGTTAAAAGATCATTGGAATGTGATTTTCTGAGATAATTACTACTACTTAAGTAACCATCTGAGAACTCAACCAGAATTGTATTAAAATCTTCTCCTCTTTTCTATTTTATTTATTTAGTTAGAAATTTTTGTATTTCAACAACATACACAGTGTGATCCCACTTGTATTCTTTTGTAGTAACATATTTGTCTACATTGTACGTTAGGTCTCGAATTCAAATTTCTACTACTTTGTCCCTCATTCCTACATTTGATCACTTTTTTGCTTTCATTAGACCTTTCATCTAAAATTAAACTCACCGTTAGAGTTGTCAAAAAGAGTTAGCCCAGCCCCACCCGGCCCAAGCCTCGTGGGCCAAGGAATTTGATGGGCTAGGGCGGGCTGACCCTTCATCTGGAAGGGCCTGAAATACTCAATCCAACCCAACCCAAGAAGGGCCACGAGATGGGGCGGGCTAGCCTTTTTTTTTTTTTTTCAAACTTAAAATTTTATAACAACAAGAAATGAGAAGATTTTCAAATCAAATATGATAAATAATGGTGTTGTTTCAATAACACTAGCAAATAATCTAGTGTGATAAGCATGTATCTACGATACTAGCTATGCGAGATACATGTATCTACTGTGATGCATCCCAAATATGCGAGCGAGATAAGTGAGTGGCGAGCAAGATGGGAGGGAGGGGAGGGCGGGTGATTTGTCAATATATCCTAGATACATGCACATCCACTTGGATAAAGTGTATCTAGAACAAATTACGCTTAATTTTGAGTTCATATATCCCGCGATACATGTATCTGGACACATCAAAATCTGGTAAGATTCGTACTATTACCACATAACGTGCATCTAAGTAATTGGTTCATACACTAGTGAAATTTTTCTAATTTATCCTTAAATAAATAGTTCTGGCCCATGGGTCGATCCCGATCAAAGGTCAAGGGCTTATATGGATTGGGCTTAGAGCCCTAATTTTAAATGGTCTTGAAAAATTCTATTTCAATCCTACCCTAAGAACGGATTAAATTGGGCTGACCCTATGGGTTAAGCCCATTTTGATGGCTCTACTCACCGTCAGTAGAAAGCCTTCGTTTTTGTCCCTTGACCCGAAAAAGTGCTCCAACCTGATTGAGTGATTGGGATATTTTAAGTCATATTCAAAAGTTAAGGGGTACATTTGGACTTTCTGAATAAGGAAATTTGACGCGTGTGTCCACGTGTACGCTCTACTAGCAATTATAATAAAAAAAACAATTTGCCAACGTAAGAATGAATTAAAAGTTCAAAATAGAGACAAAATTAAACTAACTTGTAGGAAGATCTAGCAAGGAAAACAAATTTGTGTAAATCTGGTTTTGTTTGTCATGGTGACGTTAGTCCCACGTCCTAAAAGAAATATAACAATGAATAATTTGATATCCATAAAAAAACACATAATTTTTTAAAGGGAAAAGGGTCAAAAATGCCCTTATACTATGTGAAAGGAACAAATATGCCCTCCATTTATAGTTTGGCTCAAAAATGCCCTTACCGTCAATACTTTGGCTCAAAAATGCCCTTGCAGTCAATACTTTGGTCCAGAAATGCCCCTATAGTTAAAAAATGGGTCAAAAATGCCCTTTTCTGAATAAATATATATATTTTTACTTTTTAAACACATATTTTTCCTGATTAAAATATTATTAAAGAACACTATTCTTGTTTTCTTTCTTTTAAAATCACTTTAACAAATAAAAGTGTAGGAAATATTTTTTTTCTTCTTAATCTCATTTTATCAATTAAAATAGAATAACTTCATGTACCCTTTCGACAAATAATATATGTCATATATATACTACCATGGTATATCCATCATTAATTTATATTTATATAACGATAAAAAATAATGATAATAAAATAAGAAAATTTTCATTTTTTATTTTTTTTCTATATTGAAGTAAGATAAACATTTGCTAATTTAAAAAAAAAACATTCATTGAAAAAGAATGTGTCAAAAAGAAAATAATAATATATTTATTTGGAAAATGAGTCTTTTTGACCAATTAAATAACAATAAGGGCATTTTTGGACCAAA
>NW_006239238.1:467729-550929 GCF_000226075.1 Solanum tuberosum
CCAAAGTATTGACGGTAAGGGCATTTTTGAGCCAAACTATAAACGGAGGGCATTTTTGTTCCTTTCACATAGTTTAAGGGCATTTTTGACCCTTTTCCCTTTTTTAAAATAAAAAATAAACAACCACCTAGAATCTTCCCTGTTAATTATATTTCCCTTTTTAAAAAAAATACCATATAATATTTTAAAATAAATTGAGACAGAAAGAAAGAGGAAAAGTGTGATAGGATGGTGGACTCTATAGCCATGTGTGTCTTTTACTATTGTCGTCATCCATTAATTTCTTAATTGACCAAGGTTTATTTTATTATTAGATATTTGATAAAATGACCAAATAGAATATGTAATTATTGGAATAGTTATTTAACATATATTAAAAAAAATGTGGCCAATGACGTTGCATTTTATTTTTGTTCCCAAAGTCTTGCTTCAACAGAGAAACCAACGTCATGAACTAAATTTTGTTCAATAGACATGTCTTCAAATTCACACGCTATTTCTATATTGAATAACCACATTGAATTTTTTTTGATTAATTAAAAATATATCTAGTTTCGCTTATCTAACCCACCAAACACGTAGAAAATCATAGTAACTCGATTGATTGATTTCCTACTTTCACCTTGTTGTGTTCATTTTCCTCCATCTAATCTCTCTCATCATTCGCTTTAGATTTATTACCTAATTCAACTAGACTTATTGTTTTTGTGCTTTATTTAATTCGATCAATTGTAGGTTGGTTTGAAAATCTTTTTCATAAATCATAACTTGGTGTTAAGAGAAAATTACTTATTTATTTCACCAAGAACTTTATTTTTCTAACACTAATTATAGAGTGATAACGTTTTATGACTTTCTTCTCACTAGTTACATGATGGTTTACAGCCAAATATTTATTCATGATTTGACTGAATTCAAAAGGGTTCGTTGAGTGAAAAATAAAAAAAATGCGATTCCTAACGTCTCCTAACTTAGCCTTAAATAAAAATGCATATTTAAAGAAAAAACACACCAATCGGTTGCCCCGACCCGTTATAAATCCGTCTTCGCATTTTCAACTAATTCTCCCGCCAGTACGTGTTCATCTTCCGTCTTAGGGTTTAAAATTGGTGTAAAATTCTGTACTCGGAGAGTCCAATCGAAATTCGGCGTCGTCGACGGCGGGAACTTCGAGGTACGATTATTTTTCTTCCATCAATGGCGAAATGCTATTGCTATTGGTCCATAATTTCTTAAATTAACGTTAATACAGGTGTTAACTGTGATTTGTTTCTCCTTCCTTCCAATTTTGATTTATGTGTATGATATTAGTGATAGTAGAAGGAAATTTAAATAATGATAAAAGTGATACTTGTTTGATTAAGAAAATTTCTGATCAGAGTTTAAAATCAAAATAGTTTTAGCGAATTTGATTTATTTTAATCTTTTGATTGGTATAAAATTTGAATGAACGAACATTTCAAACTATGTCAGGTAAACTGGGATCGATGGAGTACTCTAGAAGGTGAAAAAATGGATTATAGTGACTGACAAAATGTGTGGAGAAGTACTAAAAGTAAGACAATTTAGGGATAGATTGAAATCTGTAGATAATATTGTTGTAGTTAAGAACAGTTTTAGGGACTGGCGAGGCTTCATTATATTTCATGAATCTTGTGTTTGGATTTGAGATTGTTGTTCTTGAATTTGATTAATGTGATTACTCTCTTGCTACTCCGACAGTGTTTTTCCATAAACTGATTGCAGCATCAAATTTTGCTTGATGTAAATATCACGACTCAACTTATATTGGAAGTTACAAAAAAGAAAGCAAATTACTCTATCAAACAAACCTATGCCTTAGTACTAACTATTACATATGACAAGGAAACAAAATTTAAATGAGATTGAGAAGTAACAGCCAATTAACACTTTCAAATTTACATATGTTCGAAATAGCTGATATACCAAATATTTTTTTACAACATTTCTACAAAGAATAAAAGAAAAGATTTTTTACAACTGCAAGCTTGTTGAAAGCAAGTGAAACAATATTTTCTTATCGGGCTACCAATATTGTGATGGGGGTCTCAGTATGGCTAGACGAGAGTTCACCATCCGGTGCATCTGTTTCAATGTAAAAACCTGGCCGTTTAGCCTGTGGCAATACACCTTTATTGTTTAACATCATAACCACAAAAGACATACTTGGACGATCTTCTGGACATTGTTGGACACATAATAGACCAACACAGATTGATCGTTCCACTTCGGGTGTTGAACAAGAATTCCCTAGGTATTCATCAAGTAGTTCTGTTGACCTGCCTTCTTTATAGAGTTTCCATGCCTGTAGATTACACAATTTATTAATGCTGACTAGATTTGCAGATATCTGTAACTAGAAGATAACATAAGACCAAAGGATAAGTAAAATGAAACTCATCAAATCTTACAAGTCCAAGTAGATTAAGGTTGTGGTCTGGATGAGAGAATCTTCTGTTGCTTTTCCCACTCACAATTTCCAATATTAAGATACCAAAGCTAAATACATCTGATTTTACTGAGTATCTTCCGTGCAATGCATATTCCGGTGAGAGGTACCCACTGCATAGAAATGTAAACAAAAAATAGAATTACTAATGCTGGAAAACGTACCTAATATCTCAAAACTCTTCTTAGGTTCAAATTTCTAGCTATCAAGTATAAGGTTCTTACTGTGTTCCAACAACTTGGTTTGTCTTGTCCCCAATGTCATTCCCATCACATATTTTTGCAATGCCAAAGTCTGATATCTTTGGATTCATGTCCTTGTCTAATAAGATATTGTTAGCTTTCAGATCTCTGTGGATTATCCTCAATTGAGAATCTTGATGCAGATACATAAGTCCCCGAGCTATGCCATTGATAATGTGAAATCGTTTAGGCCAGTCTAATACCTTGCTTTGTATGTCATCTGCCAAATAATGTTGGGTCATTAACACACTAAATAGGTTTAGTGGAATGTAGTATTAAAACCAAAAACAAAATCAGTTCCTTGCTGATGGAAACATAATACGAGAAGTTTGAACTACCAAGTATGTAATTATTAGGCTCTTAAACAACTGGGGTCTTAGTTCTCTCCTTACATTTTTTTTCCTGCTTTATGGGGATTTTGAAGTTGGAAGAAAATCAGTGTATGCCTATAGGCATCAAGTCACTGAAATGCAACTATTATTCAAATGCATAATATTGGATTGAGAAGTTGTACCAAATATAAATGAATCAAGACTCCCATTTGGCAAGTACTCATAAATCAACATTTTTTCTTCCCCTTCAATGCAACAGCCAAGAATCTTCACCAGATTCCTTTGCTGAAGTTTAGCAATATATAAAACTTCATTTTTGAACTCTTTTTCTCCTTGTGTAGAAGTTTTAGACAACCGCTTGACGGCTATTTCCTGTCCTTCAAGTATGCCCTAAACATCACAATCTCTGCATGTTAATATTTTCAATACCTAAGTTGATCAAAATCTCCGTTAACAAATTTAGGTCAAATGTGCCAAATCTCTATTATAAGTTCATTATATTTTCAGTTTAGCCCTATGATAATCTTCTTTAAAATTAAAACTAAAGTCTATAAGAAATATTCGCCCTTTTGATGCGGGAACAAGTTGCCACTTGTCACCATGGAAAGATGAACAAATAAATGACTACAAAGAACAAATGACTCTCTTCTTAAACAAACTATATCCTCAACACTTTAATCTGCAGTTCCACCCAAAGGGTGATGGGTTACTCTTGCAGCACTTTCTTGAAAATGCTAAAGGCTCTATATTGACTAACTTGGGACAACACTTATTGAAAAGCTAGACTAGTGGTTCTTGGATACATTCTGAGAAGGACATCCCCCATATCCCAACCTTTCTTCCCTTAGCTATTGTATAGGTCTCCTTTTGGTTTCACAAAGCAAAGGCTTATACCTTTGATCATACAACTCCTATATTGTATTTAAAGATGAAGCTTTACTCTGAAGACCCAGGTCTTAAGTGTTTATACCTTGTAAACAGGTCCAAAGCCCCCCTCTCCAATCTGTCTGTCAATTGAAAAGTTATTGGTAGCCTTTGCTATGGTAGATAAGTCGAACAGTGGTATTTCAAATTCTTCAGTGCAATTGCCACGGTTGTAATTCATCTTGTAATTTCCACTGCATCCTGACCTTCCTGCCAAAACCAAATGACATAATTTTGCCTATAAGAGAAAGCGAATGAAGTGAAAGTTCTTTTCAGTATAATTTAAATGTCTTTTCCTCTATTTTGCTTAGACTTTAGATGTCAAGAAAAAATTAAGGGGTATTCAGCTTACCTTTGTTTTTGAGCTCTAAAGCCTTCTTCCTTCTTCTATGGTAGACCAGCAGAGTAAGGAATACCAGAATCAAACAAACTGATAATGGTAGAATCCAGAAAAGTACTTTCCTTTTCTTTCCATCTGATTGCTCCAGACTATCTGCAAGTATCAATTCAACAAACATAAATAATAAATTGCAATTATCCTATCCATTGGAGATGATTTTTATTTTGAGTTATAAAAGGCTCTGCAAGCCTTTGGAGTACAGCACATCCTTTTTAGTTTGTTGAGGTTGAGTTGTCAAGGTTCTTCAATTCCTTGTGTAATGCAAGTCATATCAAATGCTTGTTCTATAGTCATCATGCTTGCAGATTTGGCTTATAAATTCATCCCAACTTCACTAAAAAATAGTAGCTTTCTGTACTGCTATTATTTGGTAGTTACGGGCTAAATATGGTAGGAATTGGCAGTAGATAGTATCATAGTAAGCATAGGCACTAAACTACAGTCTGCTTTATTAAAGTGCCTGCAACCTTAAACTCCTTTACTATCCTCAGGCAATCTATCAAAAAATATTAAGTTGCAACAAGCCAACCTGATTCAGAAGAAGCCATTCTAATGTAGATATCTTGCCCTCCGTTGGGTCCCTGCCGAATGTCAAGCAGATCCTTGAACCACAGTAAGCATCCACTTCCTTCATTGAGTATGTCAGAATTGGAGTAAGCCATACAAGAACAATTTTTAGAGCAGGTATTCCTGCACTCTTCTAGTGTCATAGTCACATTGGACCAGGAATTCCGTGTGTCTGGCAATTTGATATGCGAATACTTCAAAAATACATCTTCTTGGAGGCAATTTAGTTCAGTTCTCCGAACACAGCCACCTGACCAGTCTTTCCTCTTCCAAGCATCACTATTGTTGGGCACAAATTTGTCTAAGCATCCACATTCTGGAGAATCTTGACTGTTGCAGCTGCCATATGCGCCACACAACTTATACATATCACAATTATCAGCGGGTATTAAGAGGAAAGGGATCCAACCTTGGTCTCCATCACCCCAAGTCCAAACCTGTAGGACTCCATTGTGACTTAATGTCAACCTCACGATAATTGAAGTTGTGAGGTTATATCCAAAATACACCTCTGTCTTACTTGAATATACTCCAAATGTATAGGAAGGACCTTCTCTTGAGTTTCGGTTCCCACTGAAAGAGCGACCATTCCATGGTCCAGAGCGGTATACTACATCCGACCCCTTCTTCAGGATATTCTGCGGGTAACCAGAAGGATCGCAGTGATATGTAGAATCACCAGGAGCTGGATCCTCCTCATTCTTCCATGATGACAAGTACACCTCTCTGCCAGTTACAAAGTTCCTACCAAGCTTCATGCCTGCTAATAGCGTATCCGTTGGGTGATCAAAGCTCTGCCATATCAAATTCCCCGGGCTATCATCACCAGCTTCTTTGACAATAAGATTTCCAGAATCTAGCAACTGCGCTACAGGATTCTGCACAGATCTAGTGGTATTAGTTGACCACACAACATGGTTAGTACCATTGACAAGGACAAGAATTCCTGGCTTGATTATTTTCAAGATACCTGATCCACCAGTCAAAGGAGCTTCTCTGTTGGCAACCCACACCACTGTCCTAACAGATATGTTCTTATACCACATACCCACATAGCGATTTTTCGAATTACCTGGACTGAAGAACCCCATTTCGAATATTCCACCAGTTGAAGCAACATTATCATCACCATCTTTCAGAAAATGAGTTGTAGTTATTGTATCTGTAGCGCCAAAGCTTCGGTGGATGAAACACAAACACAGGAGCAAAGATAAGTAAAAACTTTCCCTTAGTAATGCCTTCATGCTTTGAGATCCAATTTTTTTCAATGTCAAATGTAGCATAGTGATGACACTTTGACTTGTTTGCAGACGGTGAATCTTACAAGAAGAAACTGAACAAACTAGTGTTAAAAAAGCCATCACTTGAGCTTTCTAACATATGAAAGAGTATTATTTGAAAGGAGTGAAAGGTCTATGACTATGAAAAGTCTTAGCTTTTTAATGAGAGTTGAGGCTGCTTCAAGTCCTGCTGCTTTTAAAAAAGTTAATGGCTGCTTTTGGTGGACTTTTGAATAGTATATTTTACGAATAATTTAGTAAAAGGCATATATGTTCTGAGCAGTATCAAACATGAGGAAAATGTTGCTGCAGTTCGAATATAATGGGGTCTTCATAGATTTGACTGGATAACTAAGACTAAACGGCGGCTGATGTGGAATTAAGAAATATTATAGGAGGTCAATAGTTCTTGACTTTTGAGCATGAAAAAATTAGATAATATTTTAATATCTTGTTAGAAATCGTAATAATTTTATGTCCAAGCAAGTTTGTGATATTTAAACTACGCATATTTAAACTTTAATTACTTGAAATGTGCACTGTGATCCCTTTGCTTGAGAATATCACAAAAAATTGAAATTATTAATTTTTCTATCATTTAATTATTCATGTGTTGTGTTAAGATTGTATAATTATAGTGTATTTTAGGATGATATGCTTTGTCAAATCCTCTCTCATTTTCATCTAATTCTACTGCCGATATGCATTCATCTGTATCTATGAGGAAGTTCATCTTTGATTCATAAATTGGTGTAAAGTTGTATAATTGAAGTTGTACCTTCATTTCCTTTTTCAGTGCTCGGTAATCAGGCGAATCCAATCAAAATTCAGTGCTCCGAATCGGCCAACGCTACCGGCGGCTAACTCGTGGTACGAATATTTTTCTTTCATCAATTACGAAATGCTATTGTTCCAATTAACGTTATATATAATCTGTGCACATTGGAGAACAGGGGTTAAGTACCGAAACTTATTGCTTCCTCGTTCCCCTTCTAAATGATTGGACATGGAGTAATTGTGATTTGCTATAGATTATACTATGACAGTCCATGGCTCCTTCAGTGTCGTTATTTTGTTTATCCTTGAGACAAGGGTCTATCAGAAGCAACCTCTTTATCTCGAGGTAAGGGTAAGGTATGCATACATTCTACCCTTTCCAGATCATGTTGTTGTTATTATAGTAATGACAGTAGAAAGGAAATTAAGTACAAGTAATGACTAAAATGATACTAGTTTGATTGAGGAAATGTCTCATCAAAGTTTAAAACCTGAATTTGATTTATTGAAAGTTGTGACAAAATCCATTAGTAAAGTACTAAAACTAAAACAGTTTTGCGATAGATTAAAATCCGTAGATCATATCGCCAGGTTAAGAACAGTTTTATGGACTGATGTAACACCATCTTTTTCTATGGAGCTTGTGTTTGGGTTTGAGGCTAATGTTCTTGAACTTGATTTGTTGGCTAACCTCTTCCTTGTATTGAGAAGCAACAGCGAATCAGCACTTTACATATGTTTGAGTCAGTTTGACATAGTTAATACACCAATAAGGCAAAGCCATACACAAAATTTTCACCACATTTCTACAAAGAATTAAAGAAAAGGTTATTAAAACTGCAAGCTTGTTGTGGAAGCGAGTGGACAAATATTTTCTTATCGGGCAGCTAATATTGTGATGGGGGTCTCACTCACTGTATTCTGTGCATATAATTCACCATCTGGTGCATCTCTTTCTATGTAAAATCCTGGCCGTTTAGCCTGTGGCAATTCACCTTCATTGCTTAACATCATAACTGCAGAAGACATATTTGGACGGTCTTCTGGACTTTGTTGGACACATAATAGACCAACACAGATTGATCGTTCCACTTCGGTTGTTGAACAAGAATCACCTAGGTATTCATCAAGTAGTTCTGTTGACCTACCTTCTTTATAGAGTTTCCATGCCTGTAGATTACAAGATTTATTAGCATTTGACTAGATTTGCAGATCTCTGTTACTAGGAGATAACATAACACCAAAGGATAAGTAAAATAAAACTAATCAAATCTTACATGTCCAAGTAGATTAAGGTTGTGATCTGGATGAGAGAATCTTCTGTTGCTTTTCCCACTCACAATTTCCAATATTAAGATACCAAAGCTAAATACATCTGATTTTACTGAGTATCTTCCGTGCAATGCATATTCCGGTGAGAGGTACCCACTGCATAAAAATGTAAACAAAATGTAGAATTACTAGTGCTGGAAAACATGCTTAATATCTCAAAACTCGTCTTAGGTTCAAATTCCTAACTACCCAGTTGAAGGTTCTTACTATGTTCCAACAACTCGGTTTGTCTTGGCTCCAATGTCATTCTCTTCACATATTTTTGCTATCCCGAAATCTGATATCTTTGGATTCATGTCTTTGTCTAACAAAATATTGTTAGCTTTCAGGTCTCTGTGGATTATTCTCAATTGAGAATCTTGATGCAGATACATAAGTCCCCGAGCTATACCATTGATAATGTGAAATCGCTTAGGCCAGTCTAATACCTTGCTTTGTGCGTCATCTGCCAAATAATGTTGGGTTATTAACATTCTAAGTAGGTATAGTGGAAGGTACTATTAAAGCCTAAAGCAAAATCAGTTCTTTGTCGATGGAAAAATAATACGAGAGTACAATTATTATTCAAATTCTTAATATTGGATTGAGAAGTTGTACCAAATATAAATGAATCAAGACTCCCATTCGGCAAATACTCATAGATCAACATTTTTTCTTCCCCTTCAATGCAGCAGCCAAGAATCTTCACCAGATTTCTGTGCTGAAGTTTGGCAATATATACAACTTCATTTTTGAACTCATTTTCTCCTTGTGTGGAAGTTCTAGATAACCGCTTGACAGCTACTTCCCCTCCTTCAAGTATGCCCTAAACATCACAATATCTGCATGTTAATATTTTAAATATCTAAGTTGATCAAAATGTCGGCTCACTATAAAGGCTTGAGATGCAGAAGAGAAAGATAATTTAACTCATAAAAATACATCCGGAGAATGTTTAGAAATGTACAAGTTCACGCACCAGAAGGATATCCCCTCTAAAGACTCTAGACTGACTAACTTGAGCTAATTGTCGACAACACTTATTGGAAAAGCTAAGATAGTGGTTCTAGGACACATTCTGAGAAGGACATCCCCCATATCCCCACCTTTCTTCCCTTAGCTATTGTATCTGTCTCCTTTTAGTTTCACAAAGCAAAGGTTTTTGTCATTACACCTTTGATCATACAACTCCTAAATTGTGTCTGAAGATTAAGCTTTACTCTGAAGGACAAGGGTTTAAGTGTGTGTATACCTTGTAAACAGGTCCATAGCCTCCCTCTCCAATCTGTCTGTCAATTGAAAAGTTATTGGTAGCGTTTGCTATGGTAGATAAGTCAAACAGTGGTATTTCAAATTCTTCAGCGCAATTGCCCCCACATCCTGTCCTTCCTGCCAAAACCAAATGATGTAATTTTGCTTCTAAGAAATAGAAAATGAAGTGAATGTTGTTTAAGTTGTGAATATCAGACAACTATGAAGTTCTTTTCACTAATATTTAAATGTCTATTCCTCTATTTTGCTTAGACGTCAAGAAAAATAAAAGGGGATCCAGCTTACCTTTGTTTTTTAGCTCTAAAGCCTTCTTCCTTCTTCTATGGTAGATTAGCAGACTAAGGAATACCAGAATCAGACCAACTGATAATGGCAGAATCCAGAAAAGTACTCTTCCTTTCTTTCCATCCGATTCCTCCTGATCATCTGCAAGTAACCATTTAAACTGAGACAAATAATGAATTTCAATCTTTCTCCAATCCATTCGAGAGATGATTTCTTATTCTGAGTTATTAAAGGTTCTGCAAGCGGATGGGAGAGATGATTTCTTATTCTGAGTTATTAAGGGTTCTGCAAGCCTTTGGAGTACTGCATATCAAGTGCTTGTTCTATAGAAAACTAAGTGCTTACCAATTAGTTCTAAAAAATTGAACAGGGTCTAACCAGTCATATGCTTGTAGATTCAGCTTATTAGTTCAGACCAACTTCACTCTAAAGGAGTCGCTTTCCGTTCTACTATAATTTGTTAGTTCCTGGTTATATATGGTAGGAGCTGGCAGTTGACACTACTAGATGTTTACAAGCATAGGCACAAAAATACAGTCTGCTTTATTCAAAGTGCTTGCAACCCCAAATTCCTTTACTATCTTTAGGTAATCTATCAAAAATCTTTAAGTAGCAACAAGCCTACCTGATTCAGAAGAAGCCATTCTTATGTAGATCTCTTGCAGTCCATTGGTTCCCTTCCGAATGTCAAGCAGATCCCCGAACCACAATAAGCATCCACTTCCTCGTATGTCAGGATTTGAGTAAGCCATACAAGAGCAATTTTTTGAGCAGATATCCTTGCATTCTTCTAGTGTCATAGTCACATTGGACCAGGAATTCCGTGTGTCTGGCAATTTAATATGCGAATACTTCAAAAATACATCTCTATGAAGGCAATTTAGTTTAGTTTTCCGAACACAGCCACCTGACCAATCTTCCCTCTTCCAAGCATCACTATTGTTGGGCACAAATTTATCTAAGCATCTACATACTGGAGAATCTTGACTGTTGCAGCTACCATATGCGCCACATGAATTATAAACCTCACATTTATCTGCTGGTACTAAGATCAAAGGCACCCAACCCTGTTCTCTGTCATCCAAAGTCCAAATCTGTAGAATTCCATTATGACTTACTGTCAACCTCACAAGAACTGAAGATGTGAGCTTATACAAAAAATACACCTCTGTCTTACTTGAATATACTCCATATGTATAGAAAGTACCTAGTCTCGAGTTTTGTGTTCCACTGAAATATCGACCATTCCACGGTCCAGAGCTATACACAACATCTGAGCCCTTCTTCACGATAGTCTGTGGGTAACCAGTAGGATCACAATGGAATGTATAATCACCGGGAGCTGGATCCTCCTCATTCTTCCATGATGACAAGTACACCTCTCTTCCGGTTACAAAATTCCTCCCAAGCTTCATGCCTGCTAATAGCGTATCCGTTGGGTGATCAAAACTCTGCCATATCAAATTCCCCGAGCTATCATCACCAGCCTCTTTAACAACAAGATTTCCAGAATCTAGCAACTGCGCGACAGGATTCTGAACCAATCTAGAGGTATTAGTTGACCACACAACATTGTTAGTTCCATCAACAAGGACAAGTCGAGACTTAATTATTTTCAAGATACCTGATCCACTCCTCAAAGGAGCTTCTCTATTGGCAACCCACACCACAGTCCTATCAGATACGTTCTTGTACCACATACCGACATAGCGATTTTCCGAATTATCTGGACTGAAGAACCCCATTTCAAATATTCCACCAGGTGAAGTAATATCATCATCACCATCTTTTAGAAAATGAGTTGTAGTTATTGTATCTGTAGCACCAAAGCTTTGATGGATTGAATACAAACACAGGAACAAGAATAAGTAGAAACTTTCCCTAAGTAATGCCTTCATGATTTTTACATCAAAAAGTTTACCTAAGTTGATTTGATTTAATAAGATATTTTTCTGTTTTTTTCTAAAACACTTCTATACATCCCCTTTTCCTTTCCGTGAGTCCGACCAAACTTTTTAGACCGCACATTTTTTTTCTTTTGTACTCCTCCCCTCAAAATTGAAAGTCAAAGCATCTGCTTGACCATCTTCAAAAATTTATACGGCTTCTGTTTAAAAACAAATGATCTAATTAGGTTTGAGACAAAATTTAAGAAAATAAAGTAGATTTTTCAATCTTGTAGCCCTAAATTAAAGTTATGTTAGATGTATCAAAATATCCTTTAATTTTGTAGTTTTAAATGTATTATGTGAAAAGTTGAAATTAAAGTGTTGTCAACAAAAAGAAATGAATCATTCTTTTTTAAAACGGACTAAAAAGAAAAGTATGATTTTTTTTTTGAAATGGAGGGAGTATATAATTATATAAATTACATTTAAAACTATAGATGACTACTTTTTACATTATAACAAAACTGTTACTATTATTATTTGAATATTTCAAATGAATATTTTACTAGGCCACTTGAGGTTCCAATCATATACCTAACCTCAACGAAAAATTTTACTATGGTAGAGGTCCAACCAACAAAAGTTGGAAGAGGCTCCACTCATTTTTTGATATGTGGATCGTGGGCCCAAACTTTTCTTTTTATACACATCTTTACTAAAGAAATTGTGAATAATTAGAAAAATAATTACTAATTGCCTTGTAATTCTTCTTAATACACTCTATTTTAATTATCTAAAATAAATAATAATTTCGGAAAAATATTTTTAATAATATGAGACGGAGGGACCACAAGTTTGTATAGAACCTTTTCTCAATTAATAAATGCTAACATAATGTACATTCTCACTAGTCACTACGATAAATAATTTAACTAATGAAATAATTTATATTTTGTGTTTAAATGAAACGCAACATGATAAAATTAAACCAATAATCATTTAATGAGATTTTCGAGTTTTCAAAACAAACGATATCACTTCTTTTTTTCCGCTCTTTTTTCATATTGTCCTCCATTTCTTCACCCCATTGCTTTAGTAGCATTAAAGGGTTTATTTAATAGGTGATTAGAATTATGCATGTCTTCAATTTGGTATTTGACGTTAATAGTAAATTAGTTTGAAGACAATAAAAAATACACAAATCTTATCTTATCTTGTAATATAGAACTATTTTTAAAAGTAACGCGAGTTTAAAGAAAATAGAGTGTAAACAAATTTCAATATAAGAATAATATTTTTAATAGATATTCAATTCAACACGTTAAATAAATGTGGATATAAAATAGAAAATAAAAATATTGATCAACTAATAATATGACTTTTTATTCCCTTGCACTTTCCACTTTCAATATAATATTTTAATTGGTCCACAAATGTGGGTAATTATAATAAAGCTTAAATCAAAATCAAATTAATACTAATGCAAAAAGAAAATTAATTCAACACTAAGAATTGACAATCATATTGAATATTTGTTCTTTAGTTTTACATTGGTTTAGACAATTAAATACATAATCTAATTTTAATTTCCTTTTAATATTTAGTCATGTAACTTATACTTATTAAACTTAATTTTTAGCATGATTTAGTACTTTTAAATTATGATCATTTTCATTATGACTTGTTAATTTGCAATATTTGTTTTACGCAATTTTATTATTATTATTTTTGTTGGATATTTCAGTGTCACTAATTATATCATATTGTGTTATATTTTTAAGAAACATCTTAGATATTTATATTTTGGTAAAACTAAAGAAATATTTGAAGTATAAGTAAATTATATGTTTGTATGAATACTTTATTGGAAAAATCCGAAAAAAACCCGAGGTTGAAAAACCTGAGTTTTATTAGTTTGGTTTGGTTTTATAAATTTAAAAATCCGACACAAATAATTTGGTTTGATATTTGAAAAACCCGAACCAATCCGACCATGTACACCCTTATTTTTCACTTTCAATATAATATTTTAATTTATTTAATTGAAGTTCACATGGACCCCACAATTATCTTGCAATTATTCCCACTCAAACTTTACATTCTCTCTCCTTTTAATTTCATTTTTCAACATTAACTAATGATTTGGGCCCCATGATCCACATGTCAAAAAATGGGTGGAGCCTTTTCCAACTTTTGTTGATTGGGCCTCTACCATAATAAAATTTTTCGGGCCTCTACCTTAATAAAATTTTTCAACCTCAACTAGTGTTCATGGAATATGACTTTTGGTAGGGCCGTCGAATGGTATAATTGTTAAAGTGGGAATCTGCACAAATAGGAATTCTCCATGCCTCGTGCAAATTGATTTTATTTTAAAAAGTTTTGCAAAAATTTGCAATTAGCATTACGTAGCAAATTCAAATTTCAAGTTGATGAACAGAATTTGTCTTCGTCAAATATTCTGACAGATTGTCATGATTTAACTGGATAATTATGTAAAAATTTTGCCCACAAGTTTTTCACTTTAAAATTGGTTCAAATAACTCCAAATTTGATATTCAACCTTTTAATACTAATTTCAACAATTTTCAAAATTAGATTCAACCCAAAATTTCAAAGCTCAGTAGATCAACTTTGTCTTATTTTTAAAGCTCAACAAAATCCATCAATAGTGTTCTTTGACTTTCTTCAACTAAATCAATTCAAATAATTGGGGGTTAGATAATATAAATTACACTAATAGTGTAAAGCAAATTACACGTGTAGAATAATTTGATCTTCATTGCAATGTTCATTTTTCAGTTACACGTGTTGAAAAGTAACTATATTTTGTAAATCTCTTAGGAAATGAGAAGCTAAGCAAATCCAAATATGGCTAAAAGGAAATATACCAAACAATTGCATTAAATTGCACAATATATCCTTCAAACAGGTTTATCTTTAATTTTTGGACCCTAGAAATCAAACTTTTGCCTAGAGGCAGTGGTACAACCATAGTTTTTACCTAGGGGCTTAAAATATGAAGAAGTAAATGTCACACCCCTTTTCGCGCACGGCGGTGGAAGGGTTTTTCCAATTAAAGTGACGTTATTGATTAAGGAATTATTATATTGTTTCAGAGTCGCCACTTGGAATTGAGTTATGGTGTTCCAAGTCACCTTTTTGTTTTATCCCTTATCAAAAGGATATGACTCTTTATTTTTGGTCTGCGAATCAGAAATTCGGATAAGGAATTCTGTTGACCGAGGGGAAGGTATTAGGCACCCCTCGAGTCCCGTGGTTCTAGCACGGTCGCTTTTATTGACTTATACATTATTTTACTATTTTTGGATAATTTGTGTCTAAGGCCATGGTTCACTTATTTTTTAATTGTTGAATTTTTATTAGTCTTAAACCGGATGCATAACTGCATTCTCGATCTTGACATTTTAGAGACATAACTGTCTTCTTTGCGTCACACTTAATAACCTTATTTTTTTTATAAGTCTCTACTTTAAATTAATAAATTTAATTATATTATTGAACAAGGTGCGTTAGTGCATCCTTGATTTTTTTTATGTCTCAAAAAAGATGCGCAACCGCATTCTTAATCGAAACAAATATTTTTCCTTTATACATAAAACTAAATAAAGTAAAATGAATCTAAATGCCTAGGATACAATGTAAAATTTTGGATTATTTTGTTTTTTTTTATTATTATTTATTTACTCTTAAATTTAATATTAAAATTAGACATACACATATTATATATTTTATTTTTATCTTAAAGTTAATGAAAAAATTAGGCATACACATTCTAATCAAACATAACAACAACAAATTGTAAAAAATAAAACTCATTTTTTATAAAATAAAACAACAATAATTTATTTATTTATTTTTAGCCTAACTATACCTACTTTATCATTATTATCTAAATGAAGACAAGAACAATGCTACGACCATTCATTTTTAAGAGATCACAACTAACAAATAAAATAAATAATTCATCTATTAAAGCTACCTTATTCATGAAATAGAGATATAACAACTAACAAATTAATCATCCCAATCAAATTCATGAATGAAACAAAATATAAAAAGAACTTGTCATAAAATTATATCAAATTCCATAAATAAATAAATAGAAAGATAAGGTAAAGTTGAATACCGCAAAATCTTAATCGAAGCTCGATTAGAATACCCACAAATTTTGTAGGTGTGTGTGGTGGTATATGTATGGTGTTTATATGAAAATAATAATGAGAAAGGAAGAGGAATGTGAATGTGTTGGTGAATTTTTAAGAGGATAATGAAATAAAATGGAAAGTTTTTCTTTTTGTTTTCTTGAGTGTCGTCCTTCTTGGTTTCTCCCTTTTTTTCTTTTTTGTTTTGATCGTTCTCTGTCTCTGTATGTTGTTTGCTGATTATTATTTTTTTGTTTCCTGTAAGTGTGAATCCCCCCTCCGTGTGTATGTGCATGTAGTAGTGTATATAATGTAATGTTGGAAGTGGGGGAAGTGGGGTTTGTGGGTGTGTTTAGGATAGTAGGGGTATGCAGGGTGGGGTTGAGTGGGAGAAAATGGGGTTAGTTTTTAGGTTTTTTTATATTTTATTATTATAATATATATAAAAATCATAATAATAAAATATTAATTAATTGTTTTAGAATTAATAAAATATGAAGAAAAGTCAAATAGCTAGTCTAAAAATATAATTAAGAAATACTAGCTTATTTATTAAAATTTAAATTAAAAGAAAACATATATTTTTTGTAGTTTTTCAATCTTTTAAAATAAACTTACTAAAATACGATGAAAAATAAAATATTTAATTTATATATAAAAGCAATATTTATGTACTAAAAATGGTGTAATACCTTAAATTCGGTCAAAAATTACGTGTCTACAGTAAACATACAAAAAAATTCAAATGTGTTCTATATAGATTTAACAAATAATTCTAATCATGTGTAAACATTGTAATTTTTCACCTAGGGGAATTCGGATGAACCCCTCGATCCTACCTAGATCCGCACTACTCTCGAGGTTATGGACAATGATATGTCTAAATGATTACAAACTAATATCGCTTTGTCTGAGAATGTACGTTAACGTCTTATGTATATCTTAATTAATATTGACTCTACTTGCTATGTTGTATTCACATGAACACTAATCAGACATTCACATGCTGTTATATTAATTTATATCTATAGGTGCGTCCAGAATATAATACTACTTTCATATGTTAAAAAGCACAATCATTTGACTACTTTTGACGTATTTTAAGTGTTCAACTTGTTATTAAAACAACCTCAAAGTTCGAAACTTTGATTAAACTATATTAAACTCCATACCATTGTGTCCTATAGTCAGGCCATTAACTTCATAAATCTATATGGAGATACATGTTTCAATTATTTCTTCATCCTTCTCTTCAATGTGGAAGAGTGGCTAAGCCCTGTGACAAACAGAAGAAATATTTATTAGATCTCATAGCATGAATGCAATACAAAGGAATGATTTTTACTTGTTATTGTTATTGTACTTGTATTCGATCAACCATACTTTTGGTGCTACAGATAGTACTATAACAGCTACTCAGTTTCTGAAAGATGGCGATAAAATTGCTTCACATAGTGGAAGCTTTGAAATGGGGTTCTTCAGTCCAGGTGATTCAGAGAATCGCTATGTGGGTATATGGTACAAGAACATATCTGTTAGGACTGTGGTGTGGGTAGCTAACAGAGAAGCTCCTTTGACCGGTGAATCAGGTATCTTGAAAGTCATTGAACAAGGAATTCTTGTCCTTCTCAATGGTACTAACAATGTTGTGTGGTCAACTAATACCTCTAGATCTGTGCAGAATCCTGTTGCACAGTTGCTGGATTCGGGGAATCTTGTTTTAAAACAAGCTGATGATGATAACTCGGGAAATTTCCTCTGGCAGAGTTTTGATCACCCAAGTGATACACTATTACCAAGCATGAAGCTCGGTTGGAACTTTGTAACTGGCCGAGAGGTGTACTTGTCATCATGGAAGAACGAGGAGGATCCAGCTCCCGGTGATTATACATATCATTGTGATCCTTCTGGATATCCACAGAACATCCTGAAGAAGGGTTCAGATGTTGTGTATCGGTCTGGACCGTGGAATGGTCTTCATTTTAGTGGTGCATTAAGCTCAAGAGACAGTCCTTTGTATACATTTGGGATATTCTCAAGTAAGACGGAGGTGTATTTTGGATTTTATCTCACATCTTCGGTTATCACAAGGTTGACACTAAGTCAGAATGGTGCATTACAGCGTTGGACTTGGGGTGACCGTGCACAGGATTGGATCCCTTACCTCTCAATACCCACAGACAACTGCGATGTTTACAAACTGTGTGGCGCATATGGTAGCTGCAACAGTCAAAATTCTCCTGTATGTGGATGCTTAGACAAATTTGTGCCAAAACATAATGAAGATTGGCAAAAGGCAGACTGGTCAACTGGCTGTGTTAGGAGGACTGAACTAAACTGCCTCCAGGGAGATGTATTTTTGAAGTATTCGCATATTAAATTGCCAGACACACGGAATTCCTGGTCCAATGTGACTATGACACTAGAAGAATGCAAGACTATATGCTCTAGAAATTGCTCATGTATGGCTTACTCAAATATTGACATACGCAATGGAGGAAGTGGATGCTTATTGTGGTTCAAGGATCTGCTTGACATTCGACAGCTATCTAAAGAGGGACAAGATATCTATATAAGAATAGCTGCCTCTGAATTAGGTATGTTTGTTACTGAAACAGTTAACAATGATTTGTCATTTGTAACTTGAAAATAAAAACCTAAATTTATGGTTGCTGATACTTGGGGTTAAGCAGAGGTAAACTTAAATTTCAACTGTGCTTATGCTTATAAGTATCTAGTACTAGAACGAAATTTCAAAGTCTTGCGTGCTGTATATATATATACTAGTTTCTGAGCACATGCTTCGCACGTGTGTTTCATGTGAATTTTTATAGATACGTTAGAATGACTAAAATTTCATGAAAATTTATATATGTAAATTGTAATGAACAATAAAATGCAACAATTACAAAATAAGTATAAAGACTTACGACAATAAAACATTCATAGAAAACTAAATTAAGAAGTCTAATAGAGAAAAAAAAAAAAAGACAAAAAGAAACAGATTTAAGAAAAAATACAAGGTAGACATTATTCTTATAAGACTGATACATATATAGATGGAAAAATAAGTACAAAATTAGTACATAACTCTCCGAGTTCTTATCGATTCCTTCCATATCCTATCAAAATTCAAGAGTCTTCTTCATCTACTTTAACTATAGAATAAAAATAATAATAGCCTAATAATCTTGGTAGGGATTTCATGAGATAAAGAAGTTGAATTTATATAGATAGAATAGAAGGAATATCAAAAGATATCTTAAAGTGCTAGTTTAAATATTTAGAGGTTATGAATATGAAAAGATGAGAGTTATGAATATTAAGAGTATAAAAGTTGAATAAGTAATTAGAAAATAATAGTAAATAAATGAAGAATATGAAAAAGAAAATTAAAGTTAGCAAACCATGTAGAAAGAACAACTAAAAGTTCTTATCATGTAATTAAGCATCAATGAATTTAAATTTGTGAAGCTAGAGTCATTCTTTAATAATAATCAAGAGGACATTATCAATGTGTGCGTCTCCATTTTGCAGATTTGCACCCTTCAAATTATTAAATTTCGTTAGTTATCATAAAGGATAATACTTTATCCACATAAATTATATTAAAGGAAAAAGTTATGAGAAGAGGAAAAGTATAGCAATTTAGGTATAGACTTTTTTTAATTTTTTCTTTTATATATATAGATTATAGATGATAAATATTAATAAATTAGATATTTAATTAGGAATTAATCTTAGGAAGTCTAAAAGTCATTAATATTTTAATTAATTTTTTTTTAAAAAAAATTATAATTATTATATACATATAGATTATAGATGATAAATATTAATAAATTAGATATTTAATTAGGAATTAATCTTAGGAAGTCTAAAAGTCATTTAACATTTTAATTAAACTTATACAATCAAATATTTAAATATTTTATAACAATTTAATTAATAGAAGGGGTAAAACCGTAATTCAACTTTCAACTTTTTTTGTTCATGCTTATAGTAATATATGATATATATATATATATATATGTATAGCTAGGAACTAAAACTTTAGTAGAATAAAAGGCTACTACTTAGATTGAGGTGTTGAATTTTAAAGCTAAATCTATAAGCATAATGAGTTATTGCATCTGTCAGCTAAAAATCTAAGACGAAATAAAAGAGGAATTTAGTTGGAAAAACTCATTGAGAACTAAAAATATGATTTGCAGAATACCTCTACTAAATGTCAACAAATTAAAAATGACGTACCGTACTTCAAAGTCCAGCAGAATGTTGTAACTCAATATCAGTTATCAACTCCCCCAAGTGATCAACAGGTAGAGACAGTCAAATTTATTGATTACTTTGTTGGAATGGACCTTGCAGATAGTCTGGAGAAATCAGATGGTGAAAAAGGAAGAGCACTATGCTGGATTCTTCCATTATCCGTTGGTTTAGTTCTAGTAATCCTTAGCATATTGCTGATATGCCACAGAAGAAGGAAGAAGGCTTTAAAGCTTACAACGAAAGGTAAGCTGGATAGGTCACTTTTTTGCCTGATCGTTGAGCAAAATAGAGGAAGTGAAATTCAATTAGAAGTGAAGACGGTCTTTGCTGCTTTAACACAATTCAATCAATTTCCTTTTAGCTGCAGAAAAATCGAGATACAGCGGAAGTATCAAGCAGGATTACAACAGTGGTAGTTGCACTGAAGAATTTGAGATACCACTGTTTGACTTATCTACCATAACTAAGGCTACCGATAACTTTTCAGTAAACAGAAAGATTGGAGAGGGGGGCTTTGGTCCTGTTTATAAGGTAAAAACACTTGTTTCATGGGCAATTTTGTACAAGAAAAATACCAGCTTATCACACAAAGTCTAGATGACTGACAGAAGCTTCCTGGTCCTCCAGAGCAAAGCCTTCATCTTTAGTAGGCAAAATGTAATGAATTAAGTATATGCTGGAGCGTTTTTTGACCTAAACTATACTTAAACTGATTCTCATAATTTCTCCAGTCCTTTTTCGTGGGAAGCAGCTTACTTTGTACCTTATACTTTCAATTTAGATATTATTTATTGTTTTTGAGAAAAAAGATATAAAATATATCGGAAACAATCTCTCTACCTTCAAAAGGTAGTGGTAAGGTTGTGTACACACCAGTTACCACCCTCCCCAGACCCCACTTGCGGGATTACACCAAGTATATTGTTGTTGTACGTTATGTAAAATATTTAACTTGCAGATTTTGATGTTTAGGGAATACTTGAAAAAGGACGAGAAATAGCTGTCAAGCGGCTGTCTAAAACATCCACGCAAGGAGAAGATGAGTTCAAGAACGAAGTGGTATATATTGCCAAACTTCAGCATAGAAATCTTGTGAAGATTCTTGGATGTTGCATTGAAGGAGAAGAAAAAATGCTGATATATGAATACTTGTCAAACGGAAGTCTTGATTCATTTATATTTGGTAACAAATTCCCATACCAATATTGTGTATTCTGAATTATCTTCTCCCAGTTTCGAATCTCCCATCAAATAAGAAAAAAAAAAACATGTAAGGAGTGAACTAAAACCTCAGCTTTATTAGAGCCTAATAATAATGTACACAGTAGCCCACATTGATCTTTACGTTCAATACGTGAATGGACGGATTTAGTTTGATGTTTTAGAACTACTTTCTATCTATAGCTTAGTGAACCAACAAAATTTGGCAGGTGGCAGACAAAGCAGGATATTAGACTGGTCTGAGCGATTTCACATCATCAATGGGATTGCTCGGGGACTTGTGTATCTGCATCAAGATTCTCAACTGCGGATAATTCATAGAGACCTGAAAGCTAATAACATCTTGCTAGACAATGATATGAATGCAAAGATATCAGACTTTGGTATAGCAAGATGCCATGAAGAGGATGGTAATGAAGCCATGACAAACCGAGTTATTGGAACATAGTAAGAATCTATTACTGGGTAGTAGGAAATGCTTGAGATAGTTATGTTTTCCAGCATTAGTAACTATATTTTGTGTACATTTTCTGCAGCGGATACCTCTCACCAGAATATGCGCTATATGGGCAATACTCTGTAAAATCAGATGTGTATAGCTTTGGTATCTTAGTACTGGAAATTGTGAGTGGAAAAAGCAACAGACGATTCGCTCCTTCAAACCTTAACCGTAGTCTAATCGGGCATGTAAGATTTTTATGTATTTTTCTTATTTATACATTGGTGTTAGCAACTAACAAGTATCTTGCAAGGCTAGTGATGCTTATAAGCTTGTAAAATCTACAGGCATGGGAACTCAACAAGGAAGGTAGGTCAATAGAACTACTTGATGAACGCGTAGGTGATTCTTGTTCTACACCTCAAGAAGTGGTACGATCAATTGGTGTTGGTCTATTATGTGTCCAAGAACGTCCAGATGATCGTCCAAGTATGTCTTCCGTAGTTCTAATGTTAAACAATGAAGGTACGCTGCCTCAGGCTAAACTACTAGCTTTTTACATGGAAGGAGATGCATCAGATACTGAATTACTTTCTACCCAATCACATATTACAACGGATGACACCCCGTTAGAAATTAGATGAAAAACAGAGAACAGTATGCATTCTAACAAATTATAGTTAGCCCCTTCCTCTCAGAATATATATTTGACATTTTATCCACACATAACATCTCTTTTTTTCGAATGACATACATTTATACCTTTTAGCATTTCTTAACGAGTTGCAGGAGATGTTACTGGAGATCTATCACTAGCTAGTTTTTAGGTTTTTGCATAGCATTTGTTTTGAGACCGAAACATAAGAAACCTCTAAAATAAAGGGGACTAAGAAAAGCAATAGCAAATAAATAGGAATCCAGCAAAAAGTTAGTAACTAGAAAATTTTACCATAAAAAATATAAGACAACATAAATTTTGACAGAATCTGCAGTTCATCCATAGTACAGCAACGTACCAAGAAGTAAAATGAAAGCAAAAAAGCTACTTGAGAAAATAAAAAAGAGATGATAGAGGAGTTTGTTCCATGAAAAAGTGTTGTTGGTTCGTTGCGTACTCAGATCAACTGGCTCTAAATCTGATCGAAAAGGGAAAACTTCTTGAACATCACGGCATTTATTCAGTTTCACCTCGTTAAAACTCTTATCTTGCAGCTTGTAAAAGTAAACTTTATAGTAATCTTTCATCAAAGCAATGTCTGCATTATAAATCCCAGAAGGAGTTGGAAAATTTGTCACCTCCTTTATACTTTCAATGCCTACTTCCTTTTTCAACTCCCAAACATGATTCTCATTCTCGAAAACCCAAAGCCCTATCCCTCTTGGTGACAAACAGGTAAACCCAAGCTTCCCATTATACTCCACAAGTTGGTTATATCGATAATCTTCATAATCAAAAGCTTGATTTGGAAGCAAAAATCTGGGGAAAGCCTCTTCCCCATTGTAGTCTAGAGCCATTACTAGATCATCGCGTAGTTTGAAATAAACCAAACCACTTGCATTAACTACTGGAGCAAACATGTCAAAGCACAAAAATTCAGGGACTAACAAATTTTTTTCTTGCTTCCACTTCCAATGTTCTGAATCAAAAACTTCACGACGATAGTAATCCTTTCCTAATACTCTGTAATGATGATAAGAAGTCCGAGGTGATGACAACCTTATGATCTTGAAATGCAGAGGATTAGATTTCAGCACAATGAGGGCAACTTTGACAGTTTCAAATCGTACTCTAGGATTCGGTAGTTTTATCCATTGTTTAGTACTTGGCTTGCAAATATAATATCTATATCTGCTTCCAATTCTTCTAACACAACAGAGCATGCCCTGTTTTGTGGAGGCGACTATCTTCATGTCAAAATCTCTGCAAGGCATTGTTGTAATATCATTAATAGGAAGATGGAACGGGGTTTTAGTATCCCCCGAACACCCATCCATTGATACAAATTCTGTAACATGCTTGTTATTTAAGAGAGTTTGGACAAAATATCCAGAAATATTTTGGGTTCTTTGACAGAATTGTGGCATGAAATTCGATTCGAAAACTATATCATGACATTCTTTATTAACGGCCTTGCATGCATCTAATGTTTTCAAAGATGTTCGAGTTAATATTTCAAATATTATTTCCGAAGGGAGTGGAGAAGAAGAAGAAGAAGAAGAAGCCATTGTATGCATGGAAATAGGAGAAAAAATAATTCTATGGTCTATTTATAGAAGCTTGAGATAAAGAGCATTCCAAAATTGAGTAGGAAAAGAATTTGGAAATTAATTAATAGCTTTTCCTTTTTTAATTCCTGAAGGGTTAGGAGTAGTATAAATTTAATTATTAGGGTAACCAAATCTTGTAAAGAAATAATTATAGTATTTTTTTTGTAATTAAGTTAATTTTATGGTAATATCACAAATACATAATACTACCTCCGTCCACTTTTATTTGTCGTGTTGCGCTTTTGAAAAGTCAATTTGACTTATTTTTAAAGTTAAATTAGATTACATTAATTCAATATAAATATTCAAAAACTATACTAAAAGTACTATAAATTGCAATTTCTTGCATATCAATATGATGAAAAAATGCACCGTAAAACGTTAGTCAAAGTTCTTATAGTTTGACTATAAAAAAAAAACCATGACAATTAAAAGTGGACGGAGGGAGTATATATTTCTCTACTCTTTTTTTTTTGGGAAAATTGTATGAAATAACAAACTATTAATTCAAATTAAATGATATAGCCATAGTTTATTTTAATTGTAATTTGCAGCAAACATCCCCTTTTTTTGCCATCTGATTCGATATACAATTAGCCATTTTCGGTACACAAGTAGCCATTTTATACATTTCGGTATAAAATGCATTTATTTTTGTATAAAGCGAGAGAAAAGTGTATATACAAATACAATACATATATTTTCGTCTTATACACTTATAATTATATAAATACAGATCTTATTATACAAATTACAATGTATAAATTTACTGAACAATTTATATAAAACTGGATGTTTGTAGTGAATTATACAAATCAAAAGCTCCATAGCAAACATAAAATTTGGTATGGAGCGCAATTATGCAAACTATAGCTATAACATACAATTTAAGATTATGGTATTATTATTTTTCTTATAAAATATTAACATAGTTAGAATCTTATTTTAATCAATTAAATCTTAGCCATTAATTTTTATGTGTCATGTGTCTCACATCTAAGCATAGAACTTGGGAAAATAGAGAGAAGGGAAATGGAGAGGAGCAAGATCCTTCTTGAATTTAATTATTAGGGTAACAAAATCTTGTAAAGAAATAATTATAGTATTTTTTTTTTGTAATCAAGTTAATTTTATGGTACAATGGCAAATACGTAATATATATTTCTCTACTCTTTGTTTTTTCCTCTTAGTTTTTCTCACATAAAAAATTGGATCCACAAAATTTAAGATGAAATAATATAGTCTAATTACACTCCATAACTATAGTTTGCTAATTACGATTCGTAGCTACATGTTATAGGGAGGAGAGTGGCGAGCGAGACTGGGAGAGAGAGGAGAGAGGCGAGCGAGAGAGTGGTGAATTGTATATGTATATCGGTTAGATAATTGTATATTTACACATATGTTTTTGTATATTCTGGCGAGAGATTGGGAAAGGGATGAGAGAGGCGAGCGAGATTGGGAAAGAGAGGAGAGAGGCGAGCGAGATTGGGAGAGGGAGGAGAGAGGCGAGCGAGAGAGGACAATAATTTATATAATTCACATCTCGTTTGTATAATTCACGTGTTTTTGTATAATTGGGTAATATAAAGTCTGGAATTATACAAATATAATAAAACTCGAAATAACAAATTGATACAAACATAAACGTATGAACATTAAACAATTATACAAAATATATTATACAGATTACATTATATAAATTATATTATACAAAATCCAAAAACTACACGTTTATACAAACTTTAAAAAGTTATACACAAAAAGATTGAATGTGTATGATGACAAAATTGAAAAATCAAAGGAAATCATCATCATATATAAATACAAACAATCGTATACAAATACAAATTAAACAAGAATTGTTAGCTGCGAATTATACAAATGTGGCGAATTATACATATACAAACGTGGCTAATTATACAAACTCAAAGTCAGCCCATGTAATTAATGTATAATGTTAGTCGCGAGTGGTAATTATAACAAACTATAGCTGTGATGAGTAATTAAATAGTATAAATTTGCTTAACCACATAATTTTCCCCATATATATCCAAAGGGAATTTTTTTATCTAAATAAATAAATAAATACTAGTTAGACTCTGCATGCCTGCAATGGTTCATAAAAAAGTCTACAAGAATTATTCAAATCAGACAACAATATCTATGTATTTTTTTTAAGAGTTTGATGCAATATAATTCACAGAAAGTTGAGGTAAATATTGGCAAATCATGAATGTATTTTAAAAGAATCCTATTTAAAAATAAATAAAAAAAGAGGAGAATGCTTATACACGACAAAGTAGCAACATTTAACTTAAACGATAAAAAAAATGCCAGTTTCAATGTTTCATAGCCCGCGATTCCATTTTATATATTATTGGTTCAATTTATCAATTTTTTATTTTTAATAATTCAATTTTTAATTTAATCGATAACAAAATACTCATTAATCATATACTATACACTATATTCATAAAATAGAAATCATAGTAAGAATAAAAGTACGAGACAAATTTTTACACATTAATCCATATCTTTTTTTGCTTCCATTTCTTTCTTTTTTACATAATTGTACCTTGCATTTTCGATGGGGATATCAATATCCACCGAGTGTTTTAATCATGACAAACTAATTGACAATGTTCAGGGAAGCGTGAAGCGGAAAAAAGCGATAAGCCCCGCTTCACGCTTTAAGCAATGAACGCTTTAAGCGATGAAGCGCTCACATACTCATCAGTCTAGAGGCTTGCATCGCTTCACTTTCCTGAACACTGCGAATTGAATCCTTGAAGTGAAACATATACTAAAAACATCGTCTATAAGAAAGTATTAGGTAAAATATAAATATATTATATGGTAGTGCCCAATAACATCAAAATCGCAACACATTGTACATTTTAAATACAAAAATAATTTTGTTGTTCAAATTTTGCAGGTATGTAGAAAGTTAAAATTATTTTACGTTCAGTTAAAAAAAGTCATTTGCATTGGCTAATTTTGGTGTTTACTTTTCCATTTTAAATTAAGTGTTTCTCATTAGCAATTTTAATGACTTATATCGTACATACTATTTGTTGCATGCATGTGCAACACACATCTAAAAATACTTCGAATAAAATACACTGATTAATATGAACGTCGGTGCATGGAATTGAAAACGTAGCATTTATATAGTACCAAAATGAATCATAATCTGAGAGGTCCATTTTTATTTTTATTTTTACTAAATATTGGTCATTTATAAACAATGCTGATCAGATGTTACATCCCTAGTTGGGACCAGACGCTCAGTTTTGGACACATGAGTACTTGAAGTTACTATGATGAAAAAGAAAGGAATGCAGTATTATTATTATTATTATTTGAATAGACAACGACCTTTTGACTAGTCTTTTCTTTCTGAATGGAGATGGTATAAAATCCAAATGCAGAGTCTACAAAATTCTGAGAACTAACCGCAAAAGACAGCCTGGAAAGACAGAGACAGGATTTCAACATAAAAAGGTGTGGATGAGCGGTAATGGCTGGGGAAGGGGGCAAGTACATCCTTTTGTTCTCAGTTCGTGGGAATTGCTTCCATCACTAACCAGTTCAGCTCGGCTAGTGGGCTTTTGTGTTCGAACCTCGAATCCGGACCTGTTCGACAAGACCAGATCCATCAACAAACCTAGGTCCAATATTTGCGTCTACGAGCTAGCCATCAACAGACGGACATCCTTTTACCGCAGTCTTCCCCTATTGGGCATAGACTTTTCTACGTTAGGCTCCTGTAAGGGCGGGTATGAGAAGGGTCCCCCTCTCCCTTGTCAAAGCTTAGTTATCCGTGAATGAGAACTCGTTTTGCTTGTTGGCTGGCTTATGATGGTTTCCTGTCCCAATTCAACATATTCCTTTTTTTGCTCCTGCTTGGTAGCAGGCTTGTGTGCGAGCTTGGTCCGGTTTCGATTCCTAAAGCCCACGGAGAAGGGTGTGGAGCCTCGCTTTCCATGCTGCTCCTAGTTCGTGGGAATTGCTTCCATCAAATAGCCGTACCATTAACTGATTAAATTAAAAATAGCTACATTGGGGTAAAATGCTTTCTAACAAATGCGACTTCATATCCAAAAAGATTCAAACCCAAGACTTTTAATTAAGAATGAAGGAGTCACATCACCACAACTGTGTCAGTGATTTGATGTTGTTGTTGTAAGCAAATAAGATAGAACATGGCCCCAACATCCATGTGTGGCTGTGATTAAATTCAACTATTCATTATAAACAAATAATCTCAAAACCAAAGAATACGATGAGTATTAATCAAACCAGCCAAGCTAAGGTGTGTTCAAATAGGACTTGGGTCAAGTGTCATCAATATGCTGCATGAACTGGTCATAAGAGTCGGAAGGCAGACTTGCTAAGCACTTCGACATAGAGGAAAGACAACACAACGTCTATTGGATCACAAAGCATGAAGGAATTGCTAAGGGAGAGTTTTCACTTATTCTTGCTCATGTATTTGTATTTTGTTCAACGCAGCATTGGCGCTACAGATACCATAAGTACAACCCACTTTCTGAAAGATGGTGATGCCAATATTACTTCACCTGATGGAACCTTTGAAATGGGGTTTTTCAGTTCAGGTAGTTCCAAAAATCGCTACGTGGGTATGTGGTACAAAAGCTTATCTGTTAGGACAGTGGTGTGGGTTGCCAACAGAGAAGCTCCCTTGACCAGTGGATCAGGTATCCTTAAGGTTATTGAGCCAGGACGTCTCGTCCTTCTCAATGACACTAACAAAGTTGTATGGTCAACTAATACCTCTACATCTGTGCAGAATCCCATTGCACAGTTGCTGGATTCTGGGAATCTTGTCGTGAAACAAGCTGGTGATGATAATTTCCTTTGGCAGAGTTTTGATCACCCAACTGATACACTATTACCAGGCATGAAGCTTGGTTGGAACTTTTTAACTCACAGAGAGGTGTACTTGTCATCGTGGAAGACCCAAGAGGATCCAGCTCCAGGTGATTATACATATCACTGTGATCCTTCTGGATATCCACAGAACATCCTGAAGAAGGGGTCAAATGTTGTCTATCGATCAGGGCCGTGGAATGGTCTTCATTTTAGTGGAACAAGAAACCCAAGAGGCAGTCATTTATACAAATATGAGATATTCTCAAGTAAGACACAGGTTTATTTTGGATATAAGCTCATATCTTCAGTTATCACAAGGTTGATACTTAATCAGAATGGTGCCCTAAAACTTTGGACTTGGGGTGATCATGTATCTGATTGGATCCCTCAACTCTCAATACCCGCAGATAACTGTGATGCTTACAAACTGTGTGGCGCATACGGGACTTGCAACAGTCAAGATTTTACTGTATGTAGATGCTTAGACAGATTTGTGCCCAACAATAGTGAAGCTTGGAAGAAGAGAAACTGGTCAGGTGGCTGTGTTCGGAAAACAGAACTAAATTGCCTTCAAGGACATAGATTTTTGAAGTATTCACATATCAAATTGCCAGACACACGGAATTCCTGGTCCGATGTGACTATGACACTTGAAGAATGCAAGAATACCTGCTCTAAAAATTGCTCTTGTATGGCTTATGCAAATCCTGACATACGCAATGGAGGAAGTGGATGCTTGTTGTGGTTCGAGGATCTGCTTGACATTAAGGTGGTTTCCGATGAAGGTCAAGATATCTACATAAGAATGGCTGCTTCTGAACCAGGTAGGTTTTGTTGTCACTTAAAGATTTTTGATGGATTACCTGAAAATAGTAAAAGAATGTATGGTTGCAGTCACTTCTTTGGAACCAATTGATAGGTATTTAGTTTTCTGTAGAACAAGAAGTTGAGATGCATGCGGCTTGAATCAAAGAAAAAATCTTCTCAAAATTAAAGAGATTTATAGTAACATTCAAAAATTAAAAATGACTTGCATTATATTGAATTCTAGAACCCTTACAACTCAATATCAACAAATTCAAAATGATGTGCAGTACTCCAAAGGCTTACAGAATCTTTTTTAATTCAATATAAAATTATCTCCCTCGTGGATTGGACAGAAAGTGAAATTGATTATTTTTGCGGAATGGATACTTGCAGATAGTCTGGAGAAATCAGATGGAAAGAAAAGAAAAGTACTTTTCTGGATTCTGCCATTATCAGTTGGTCTGATTCTGGTAATTCTTAGCATGTTGATCTTCCATAGAAGAAGGAAGAAGGCTTTACAGCTCAAAAGGAAAGGTAAAATAGGATAAATCTCATTTTTTATTGACATCTTAGCAAAATCAAGGAACATAATTCAAAGAAAAGTGAAGAACTTTAATATTTGGTCTGGATCACAGCTTAAACAAAATTCACTTCGTTTGCAGGCAGGTAGGTCCGGACGCAATGGCAACTACAAGATGGATCATAGTGGTAATTGTGAGGAAGAATTTGAGATACCAATGTTTGACTTATCTACCATAATGAAGGCTACCAATAACTTTTCAATAGACAGAAAGATTGGAGAGGGGGGCTTTGGACCGGTTTACAAGGTATAACTGGTGCACAGGCAAAAACTTCCTGATCCTATAGAGTAAAGTTTCATCTTTAGATTCAGTATAGAAGTTGTATGATGAAATGCATAATGAAATAAAGCTTTGGCTTGTGAAACCGAAGGAGACATACACAATAGCTAAGGAAGAACAAGGATACGGTGGAACACAAACTGATTGTCTCTTTCTAATTGGAACACAATTGACTCTGTGTACTTCCTACATCAAGTAAGGTAATGAAAATATTAACATGCAGAAATTGTGATGTTTAGGGCATACTTGAAGGACGGGAAATAGCTGTCAAACGGCTGTCCAGAACTTCCAAACAAGGAGAAGGTGAGTTCAAGAATGAAGTTTTATATGTTGCAAGACTTCAGCACAGGAATCTGGTGAAGATTCTTGGTTGCTGCAGTGACGGGGAAGAAAAGATGTTGATCTATGAGTACTTGCCGAATGGGAGTCTTGATTCATTTATATTTGGTACTATTCTCCATCCAATATTGTGCAAATTAAATAAATAATTGTGTTTCAGTGATGATGCCTATAGTAATACTTCATTAATCTTTTTTATTTTGAAGTAAAAGTAACTAGTAGTACTTTGGTAATTTTGTTCCAATTATGAAAGCCCCATAAAGCAGGAAAAATATTGATAGACCAAACCTGTTGTGGGAGTATTTAATACTACTTTCTCCTATAACCAATTAGTCAGTTAATGACCCAACAAAAAAAATTGGCAGATGACACACAAAGCAAGGCATTAGACTGGCCTAAGCGATTTCACATTATCAATGGTATAGCTCGGGGACTTATGTATCTGCATCAAGATTCTCAATTGAGAATAATTCACAGAGACCTGAAAGCTAACAACATTCTGCTAGACAAGGACATGAATCCAAAGATATTAGACTTCGGCTTGGCAAAAATATGTGAAGAGGATGACATTGGAGCCATGACAAACCGAGTAGTTGGAACATAGTAAGAACCTTCCACTGGATAGTATTATTTTGATAAGATTTACTGGATAATAATTTGAACCAAAGAAGAATCTTCAGTTAGTAAAGGCATGTTTTCCAGCATTACTAATTATAATGTTGCGCACATTTTAATGCAGTGGGTACCTCTCACCGGAATATGCATTGCACGGAAAATACTCAGTAAAATCAGATGTATTTAGCTTTGGTATTTTAGTATTGGAAATTGTCAGTGGGAAAAGCAACAGAAAATTCTCTCATCCAGATCATAACCTTAATCTACTCGGGCATGTAAGATTTTACTTGTTTTATTTCTTATTTTTTTGATAACCGAGGTGTTGGAGCCAACATACTTGAGCCAAGCGTCTATCAAAAATAGTCTCTCTACCAACGAGGTAGTGGTAAGGCCTACATACACACTACCCTCCCCAAACTCCACTTGTGGGATTATACTAGTTATGTTGTTGTTGTCGTGGTGCCGAGGCCAGCTTGCGCACACCTCAACTTATTCCATGGGATACCTGCAAACTCCCACCACCAATAGGTACCGGGTAACTCTGTCCAACAAGGTTAGGACTGATGGGAAGAAATTGCCTAGTGTTTTTTGTCTCTGCTGGAATTTGAAACTGATCATCGACCACTAGGTCACACCCTTGGGTGCAGTTGTTTAATTTTATTTATTCCTTGGTGTATGTTATATACTAGTAACAAATATCTTGTAAAACGACCCCTGCTAATAAGCTTGCAATATCTACAGGCATGGAAACTTTATATACAAGGTAGGTCAATAGAACTACTTGATGAATGCCTAGGTGATTCTTGTTCAACATCTGAAGTGGTACGATCAATTAGTGTTGGTTTATTATGTGTCCAACAATGTCCTGAAGATCGTCTAAGTATGTCTTCCGCAGTTCTGATGTTAAACAATGAAGGTGTGTTGCCGTTGGCTAAACAACCAGGTTTTTACATAGAAGGAAATGCACCGGGTGGTGATTTCACTCCTAGCCAATCTGCACAGATTACAGTGAGTGACACCCCCATCACAATACTAGCTGCTCGATAGAAGATATTGGTTCACTTGTTTGCAACAAGCTTGCAGTTGCAATGATCTTTTCTTAATTCTCTATAGTAATGTGGTGAAAAAAATGTGTGCATGATTGTGCTTTTTTAGGTGTATCAACTATGTCAAACATATGTAGGAAGCTTGCTGACTGGCTGTTACTTTGATTTGCGCAGTATATCTGATACTACGTCTCACTTTGTTTGATTGAGTATTTTTTTTTGGTTAACTTTATATATAAGTCGAGTGAAATACTTCCGTTAAGCAAAATTTAATGGCTGCAACTAATTTATTAGAAAATGTTGTGGGATTAATAAGGAAAAGGGCACATTAATGAAGTTCAAATCATTAGTCTCAAACCTGAACACAAGATTTAATTAGAATATGATGACGTTACACCCGTCCCTAAAACTGTTTTGTTATGTCATATGTGTGTGCTTATTGGATAAATTTTAGATATTATGTTTCTTCCATAAAGAATTGACCTCAGAGTTCTCAACCACTTCATTGACCACTAGGTCTCTCACCCTTGGGTGCAGTAGGTTGCATTATTTTTGCAGTATATGACCATCTATCCCGAGGCAAAGATGTCTCATCGTTTTTTGCAGTTTAGTTGTTACTTTAACTGCAGTATTTTGTTCATTTTCTATTGTAATTCAAGCTTGACATCCAAATTGCTCAAAGGGCAAAGAGTCAAATTTGCTCAACTATATGAAATGGTCTATATATACTCTTCATTAATTATTGGCGTCAATGGTGTCCTTGCCATCTTAAAATTGGGTTATATTTGCCCTAATTGACCAACAAAACTGATTAGCACAGTTTACTACAACTTTTCCATTATTTAATGACGGAAAAGAATCAATTTACGGAAAACGTCTAGCCTCCATAAATAATTTGGGTGAATCACAATTAATCAAGCTTTGACGCAATAAACCCAACCAATTAACAAAAATTGAATAGCTAATGCATGTCAAAACTCAAATGACAACAATGCAGATGATATTTTCCATTTCACAAGTATAGCTCTAGATAATACTAAAACAATTAGAATAAGCAGGAACTAAAATCATCAATAAGCAAGGAGAAGAGTACCGTAACCATAAACTCGCCATATTGAGCCTCTGTCGTCATGTATATATTCACAGTCCAGAATTCAATTCAGAGCGTCACCAAACTCAACGTTGCATTAAACTAGCCATAGATCTCAGAGAGTGAAATCGGAGCGGGAGGGAACGCAGAGAGGAATTTAGAAACAAAGAGGAGAAGCAGACATTGAACGTAGAGAGAATAGAGAAAGGGGAAGGCGAAGCACAGAGAGAGGACACACTTTTCCCACAATAATAATAATAATAAAAATAATAATAATAATAATAGCATTTTGGTCACTAATTATTGGTGAATTCTGTTTTTGGTCCTCCTAATAGGTGATTTAATACAACAGAAAAGGGTCAAATATACTCATGTAGGCATGTAGTATAGAAAATAGTTCAAATATACCCTTCCTTATACTTTCGATTTAAATATATTTCTACCGTTATACTTTGGTACATATGATTCCCTAATTTTAACGGAGGGACACATGTCAGCTTAAGAATCATATAACTTACTTTCCATTTTACTTATCACTATGTTTAAAAATAAATTTTTATTTTTACTTATTAACATATCAAGAAAAGATAATAGTTTTTTTTTCTATTTTTTACCCTCAAGATTAGTTACTTATTCCCAAATTATTTCTCAAGACCTAAAGACCTTCAATTAATATGGATATTGTAATAAATACTCACATTAGTCATTATTTTTTTAAGGCATGCAAAGTCTAAAATGGATTAATAAAAGTGAACGAAGAGCCTATTTAACCTTTGATTAATTAAAATAATGTGTTTTTGGTTCCTTTAGGTAGAAGAGGTGTTATATTAGCCTTAGAGATGAAATAAATTAATCTTATATTTTATTTGAAATTATGATCCCTTAATGATTTAAACATTGTGGTCATGTTAACAAATTGGAAATTGACAAATGGGGAACTTGCTAGATTTTTTTGGCTAGCTAGTGTGAGCAAACTCAAATTATATATATACATATTAAAATGTTGATTGAATATTTATAAATATCTAAAAATAAACCTTTATCAACTCAAGAATATTGCTTTAGGAATCCACAAACTTTAAAACTTGAATTTGCCACTGCAAACTAGCTAGTACGTATTTCCGAGTGCAATAACATACTATTTTGTAATAATGCATAATAACTACTCCTAAAATAATACTAGTATTAAGATGCTTAAATAGAAACAGACAATGGTAAAGCGTAAAATCCTGATGCATGCATGTTTGTGGCAACTTTTCAAAAGTGGCGGGAATGAAAATGAATTTGAAACACTGAGAAATCCATTTTTTTTTAAAAAAGATATCAAACGTGCGTGAATAAAGAAATGGAGACTCAAAAGTGGGGGAAAAGACAAATTGTTAAAGGGTACAAATATTATCGAGCAAATTATAATAAAATTACTCTTTTGTTTCAGCCAATAAGATTGATCCATTGTGAGTAACTGACAAAGACAATATCGAATATAAAATTACAAAGTATAGATCATGCTTGGCTTTTTAATTTTAAAAAATGTTTTTGCATTATTAATGTCCTACTAGCCATAATTAACCACACTACTTCTCAATTAAGCAAACAACGCACACAAACATTAGTGGAAATGACAATCATTTTGATGTAGAGTTAGATTTACTATTTTCCTTGGTAATGATATATAATAGGACTCTGATTGTGATTTAATTAATGGGAAGTCGAAGCATGAACGTGCCATTAAACGCAGTTGTTTTTGGCACATTCATGCTTGTAGTCTTTTCTTCCATCTACCTATGTTTTTGCGCTACAGATACAATAACTACGACAGATTTTCTCAAAGATGACGAGGACAATTTTATTGTATCACGTGGTGGAACCTTCGAAATGGGATTCTTCAGTCCAGGTAAATCCAATAATCGCTATGTGGGGATATGGTACAAGAACATATCTGTTAGGACCGTGGTGTGGGTCGCGAATAGAGAAGCTCCTCTGACTAGTACAACTGGTATTTTGAAGGTCATTGAGCCAGGAATTCTTGTCCTTCTCAATGACAGTAGCAATGTTGTATGGTCAACTAATACTTCGAGATCCGTGCAAAATCCAGTAGCACAGTTGCTGGATTCAGGGAATCTTGTTGTGAAACAATCACAATCTGGTCATGGTGTTAGTGATGGGAATTTGCTTTGGCAGAATTTTGATCACCCAACTAATACACTATTACCAGGCATGAAGCTCGGTTGGAACTTTGTAACAGGACGAGAGGTGTACTTGTCATCATGGAAGAATGAGGAGGATCCAGCTCCTGGTGATTATACATATCATTGTGATCCTTCTGGTTATCCACAGAACATCATGAAGAAGGGATCAGATGTTGTATATCGCTCTGGACCGTGGAATGGTCGTTCTTTCAGTGGATCACAAAACTCAAGAGAATGTCCTTACTATACAATTGGAGTATTTACAAGTAAGACAGAGTTGTACTTTGGATATAAGCTCACGTCTTCAGTTATCGTGAGGTTGATATTGAGTCAGAATGGTGTGTTACAACTTTGGACTTGGGGTGACGGAAAACAAGGTTGGGTCCCTTTCCTCTTAATACCCGCAGATAACTGTGATACGTATAAGTTGTGTGGTGCATATGGTAGCTGCAACAGTCAAGATTTTCCAGTATGTGGATGCTTAGACAAATTCGTTCCCAACAATAGTGAAGCTTGGAAGAAGACAGATTGGTCAGGTGGCTGTGTTCGGAGAACTGAACTAAATTGCCTTAAAGGAGACGTATTTTTGAAGTATTCACATATCAAATTGCCAGACACACGGAATTCCTGGTCTAATGTGACTATGACACTAGAAGAATGCAAGGATTTCTGCTCAAAAAATTGCTCTTGTATGGCTTACTCAAATGCTGATATACGCAATGGAGGAAGTGGATGCATATTGTGGTTAGAGGATCTGCTTGACATTCAGCAGGAATCCAACGGAGGGCAAGATATCTACATTAGAATGGCTGCTTCTGAAGCAGGTATGTCTTATTGCTATCTAACATGTTTTAATAGAAACGCAAGCTGCTACTTTAGATAAATGGATACTTGCAGATAATCTGGAGAAATCAGATGGAAAGAAGCGAAAAGTACTTCAATGGATTCTGCCATTTGCAGTTGGTGCGGTTCTGGTAATTCTTAGCATGCTGATCTATCATAGAAGAAAGAAGAAGACTTTAGTAATCAAAAAGAAAGGTAAGCTTGATAAATCCCTTTTTGTCCTGACATCTTAGCAAAATAGAGGAATACAAATTCAAATAAGAGGCATGATACTTAAACGTGTCCTTTTAACTTGGCTTCATCTATGCCTTTCAACTTTGGGCATGCATATACACAGACACTTAAACTTGTATATAGTTGAAAAAGTAGCTAGACACACACAGGGGCGGACCCACGTTGGTTCCAGGGGGTTCACCCGAACCCCCTCGGCAAAAAATTACACTGTATATATAAGGTAATTTTCTGTATTTATTTTGGATATATATATTTTGAACCCCCTCAATGACAAGGAAAAAGAGATAGCCTAGTGGTATTTTCCCTGAAAATTAAGTCTCAAGTTGAGGGATCGAATCCCTGCAGTAGCGTTTTATTTTTTTCTTTTTCAATTTCAGTTTTTTTTTGTTTTTTTTTAAGGTTTCAGTTCCGTTTTCACGTTTTTTTTTGTTTTTTATTTTATAAAACATGCTAAAAGTGTGGTTTTAAACCCAAAAAAATTCAAGGGTCCGCCACTAAAACTAAATACTACTACTTTCTTGAAATCTTGTTTTGTTGGCTTATATATACACGTTTATACTTTTATTTTTCGAACCCCCTGAACGAAAATCCTGGATCCGCCACTGGACACACACATCCTACTTGGCAGCCTACGTTGAAGGGCATGGATGCGAGACCAAGTTAAAGGGCATATTTATGTATTATGCCTAAATAAAAGTTAGAAGAACTATCAGATTTGTCTGGAATTCACACCTTAACAATATTCACTTGATTTGTTTTTGGCAGGTAGTTCGGGATTAAATGGCAGCTCCAAGATGGATTACAGTGGTAGTTGTGCTGAAGAATTGGAGATACCGCTGTTTGACTTATCTACCATAATGAAGGCTACTAATAACTTTTCAATCGACAGAAAAATTGGAGAGGGGGGCTTTGGACCTGTTTACAAGGTATATCTGATTGTTTCTTACATCAATTTAGGTAGTGATGCTATTAACATGTGGAGATTGTGATGTTTAGGGAATACTTGAAGGACTGGAAATAGCTGTCAAGCGTCTGTCTAGAACATCCACACAAGGAGAAAATGAGTTTATGAATGAAGTTGTATATATTGCCAAACTTCAGCACAGAAATCTGGTGAAGATTCTTGGCTGTTGTATTGAAGGGGAAGAAAAAATGTTGATATATGAGTACTTGCCAAACGGCAGTCTTGATTCATTCATATTTGGTATATTACTCTCCGTCCACTAAAAGCATATTATATAATAACTTCATTTCAGTTACCTGATGCCTATAGTACTACCGTTTAAATAGTACATCTAATTAGGGTGTTGATGACCAAAAACATTTGGCAGATGAGACACAAACAAAGGTACTAGACTGGCCTAAACGATTTTACATTATCAATGGTATAGCTCGGGGACTTATGTATCTGCATCAAGATTCACAATTGAGAATAATTCACCGGGACCTGAAAGCTAACAACATTCTGCTAGACAAGGACATGAATCCAAAGATATCAGACTTCGGCTTGGCAAAAATATGTGAAGAGGATGACGTTGGAGCCATGACAAACCGAGTTGTTGGGACACAGTAAGGACCTTCTGTTGGATAGTAATTGTTTGGTGGATATGTTTTCCAGCATTAGTAATTCTATTGTTTGCACTACATTTTTATGCAGTGGGTACCTCTCACCGGAATATGCATTGTACGGGAAATACTCAGTAAAATCAGATGTATTTAGCTTTGGTATTTTAATGTTGGAAATTGTAAGTGGAAAAAGCAACAGAAAATCCTGTCATCCGGACTATAACCTTAATCTACTTGGCCATGTAAGATTTTATTTTATTTATCCTTCGTTTTATCAACCAGTAACAAATATCTATATATAAGCTTGTAAAATCTACAGGCATGGAATCTCTATAAAGAAGGCAGGTCAACAGAACTACTTGATGAATGTCTAAGTGATTCTTGTTCAACACATGAAGTGGTACGATCAATCGGTGTTGGTCTATTATGTGTCCAGCAATGTCCTGAAGATCGTCCAAATATGTCTTCTGCGGTTCTGATGTTAAACACTGAAGGTGTGTTGCCGTTGGCTAAACAGCCAGGTTTTTACATAGAAGGAAATGCACCTAGTAGTGGTGCATTTTCTTCTAGCCAATATGCAGAGAGTACAGTGACTGAGACCCCTATCACAATACTAACTGCCCGATAGAAGATATTGTTTTACTGTTCGTTACAGTCTTGCAGTTGTAATAATCTTTTCTTTTAAGTCTTTGAAGCAATGTGGTGAAAAAAATTTGTTCATGATTCTGCTTTTTTGGTGTATCAACTATGGAAGATCTTCTTCATGAAGAAGAGATAGTCCAAAGCACACGTGTGTTGGTGGAAGGTAACAACAGTGCGCGTAGGGTGGATAAATTTATATTTCTTATCAATTTACCAATTTCATTAGTAATTTCTACTAATTTATGCATGATTTAAAGAACTTGAGAGAGATTTATATAATGAATGTAAAGAGTAAGCTGTTGCTAAATGCTAGCTGAATCTATTCTGAAATTGAATTCAAAGCCTTAAAATTTAGACATATTTCAATACAATTCCTGCAGATTTTGCTTTCTAATTTCTTAAAGAAAAAAAGGGAGGATTTTAATACAATTCTGAGAAATGAATGACACTCACAATCGACAAGGATGGAGCCAAGTTGATGCAAGGGGTTCATCCGAACCCTTTCGCCAAAAAATTACACTATATATATAAAGGTCTACAATTAATTGTTTATGTATATATAATAGTTGTTGAATCGTCTTGACTTTGTGTGTTTACTTCTTTCATATTTTGAAACCCTTAGTGAAAATCCTGGCTTTGCCACTGACTATGGCCATGATATGCTTCTATCGAGCATTCAACAGCGTGATGGTAACTTCGTTTATAGAACTTGGTGTTTGTGTACTCCAAGATAATTGATCATGACCTTCAACTTTCCTTTCAGTGAAGAAACCGGGATGTTTAGGCAGTGGTAAAATGCCTTCATTGCTCAGCATCATAATCACAGTTGACATGCTTGGCCTGTCCTCTGGATTCTGTTGAACACATAACAATCCCACATGGACTGATCTTAGTACTTCTGATATATAGTATGAATTTACGAGATATGGATCTACTAGTTCCAACGTCCGTTCTTCATTATGAAGCATCCATGCCTGCATAAAACGATCCCTCCATCAACAAAGGATTTAACTTATACACACTAACAGTACAAAGACTTTATACTCTAGCATTGTAGTTTAACTTGTGATAGTATGTTAGTTAACAAGCTCTTATAATAGAGATTTACATGTAATTTACTGTCGGCACATAAAACTTAAATGCATTAACAAACACTTTTTCTGAGTCTTTTTACCGTTAGGAGTTACTGTACTTACATGTCCAAGAAGGTTGAAGTGGTGGTCTGGATGAACAAATCGTCGGTTCTTCTTTCCACTCACAATCTCTAGTACTAATACCCCAAAGCTAAAGACATCTGATTTCACTGAGAATATCCCCTCGACTGCATATTCCGGGGACATGTAACCACTGCAATAAAGAAACTACAGGATTATATAATGCACCATGTGTTCATGACTACATATATAATCAAATATTAAATCTTACTATGTTCCAACAACACGGCTTGTATTGTCTCCTGTCTCATCTCCTCTGAAACTTCTAGCCATCCCAAAATCGGATATTTTTGGATTCATTTCAATATCAAGTAAGACATTGCTAGCTTTCAAGTCTCTGTGGATGATTCTGAGCCTAGAATCTTGATGAAGATACATCAGTCCTCGAGCAATTCCATTGATAATATTGAAGCGCTTAGGCCAATCAAGTAATGCACTCCTTTCTTCATCTGTCAAATGTTTTCAACTTATTACTAAAGGTTTCTATAACAATGAAACCAACCTTCGTGAAATCACAATTGATTGCATTGAAAGAAATGGCCGTTCAGTAGATGTGAAAGACTAACCAAATATATATAATTCCAGGCTTTTGTTTGGCAAGTACTCATACACCAGCATCTTCTCTTCTCCTTGAATGCAGCATCCTAGAAGCTTTACAAGATTCCGATGCTGAAGTTTTGCGATGCACTTAACTTCATTCTTGAACTCGTGAAGTCCTTGCTCTGATGTTTCTGAAAGCCGCTTCACTGCTACTTCTTGTCCACCTTCTAATACACCCTGTAAAAGTAGCAGTCCCGTTAGAAATTTGATGGAGTGAATCGTCATTTTTTTCCTTACTAGTGCAATCAAGTTCTTGTTCAGGCAGCATCTACTTGCACATTTCATTCCACAGCTTATCTCATGGTTGGTAATCTTTTCCAGCTGATGTTCCTTTTCTTTGAATATGAAACCTTTATTTTATAAAACATTATCGGTCTTGAAACAAGGCTCTCAACTTAACACTCATTCCGCTCATCATACTAGCAAACACTGCTGTATGTACTGACTCCAAGAGTTAATATTCCTTTCAAGAAAAGCAAAGAAATTAAGTCTCGAGTATCATTACTTGGGGTCTGAGGAATGTTTGTACCTTGTAAACTTGTCCAAAGCCACCCTCTCCAATCTTGTTTGCAAATGAAAAGTTGTTGGTAGCATTGGTTAACGTTAATAAGTCAAAAAGTGGAAGCTCAAAATTTTCCTCGTGAATTTGATTACTGTTATCATTCTTGTTGCTGTGACCACCTAATCTCCCTGCAATTTGAACATACAAGTAGACCTTGCTCAAATAAGGAGCTTGAAATGAAATACTAGTGGTATACAGAACTAATGACCACTAGTTGCTTCTGGTTTTACGATAGACAGAATTGGTACTTCCACTTACCTGTTGTTGTAACCACCGGATCCTTTCTCCTTTTTCGTTTACAAAGAATCAGGCCTACACCTAAACCAAGCAGAATCAATGCAACCAATAGTGGCAAAGCTATTGCAAGTATGAAAGCTATCTTTCCTTTTGATCCAGCAGAACCTGCAACATTTCCCATCGAAATATTATCAATAGTTGTTTCTAGTAATGCTAGAAGTTTTTTCTCTTTTTATATTTGTTGTATTTATGTCGAGGAAAACAGGACGGTCCTTGAAGTCTTATTCCCATAATGTGGACTTGGATTACCTTTGTCCCTCATATGAGTTGAATTTCTGGCATTGAAGTACAATTGACATGGTTATGATTTATGAAATCGCATATTAATTATTAATTACCTATGTCTGAAGCAGACATCCTAATGTAGATATCCTGTCCTGATGCAGGTAGCTGTCTGATGTCAACCAGCTCCCAAATCCATAGCAAGCACCCCCTTCCTCCTTGCGTATATCCAGATTAGTATAACCCGTACACGAACAATTTCTCAAGCAAACTACCCTGCATTCATCTAGTGTCATTGTCTCATTGAACCAAGAATTTCGCGTATCAGGCAGTTTAACACCAGAATACTTAATAAATCCATCTCCTGTGCAATTCAGTGGGATCTTCCGGACACAACCACTAGACCAGTCAGACCTTTCCCAATTATCAGGATGTTTTGGCTCGAATTATCTAAACATTGACAAAAAGGATCACTCAAAATGTTGCAAGTCCCATATGCACCACATAATTTGTAGGTGTCACAGTCATCCACAACTGCAGAGTGGTAATTTACCCATCCCTGAACCTTTCCAATCCAAATGATACGCATAGCTTTCCCATAAGGCTCTAAAACAAATGTTGAAATAACGGATTTGTTCACCATCTCATACTTGTAGTAAATTTCCCTACTATTCATAACCATGCCAAAAGAAATGATAGAGTTGTTTACCAGATTTGGTGCACCACTCCACCTGATACCATTCCACGGCCCTGCTCTAAACGTCACATTAGCCCCTTTTCGCATAAGGTTTTGTGGATAACCCGTAGGATCACAATGATAAGTATAATCCCCCGGAGCAGGATCATCACTACTTCTCCAAGAAGTAAGATACCTTTCTAATCCAGTCACCAAGTCCGTCCCAAGTTTCATACCTTCCAACAACGTATCACTAGGATAATCAAAACTTTGCCAGAGGAAATTCTCTGGATTCGGATCATTAGCATCCCTCACCACAAAATTCCCTGTGTCCAACAACTGAGCAACAGGATTCTGTACAGATTTCGATGAGTTTGTGGACCAAACAGTTGCATTAGTATCATTCAGAAGTACAATCAGACCTGGCTGAATAACTTTCAACACCCCATACTTATTAGCAACAGGAGCTAGTCTATTGGCAACCCAAACAGGAGTAGTAGCAGAGGTTTTCTTGTACCATATTCCAACATAGTGATTTGTAGAAGTATCTCCAGGACTGAAGAATCCTAACTCGAACGTTCCATGAGACGAAACAATAGTATCACCATGTTTAATGAATTGAGTTGTAGTTATGGTATCTCCTTGACCACTAACATTTTGAAGAAACACAAAATACAAGAGAAGTAGAATAAATTGAAATATTGTTATATCCATGATAGTTATATTTACCTTTTGTTGCATTGCATTCTTCTTCAAAATTGTTAAAAAGAATTTAACATATTCCATCTCTTGTGGTATTCTTTTCAGTAAGATTGTCTCAGAGATTACCAAGACTTCATTTTTTGCTGGTCAATCCGTTTAGACAGCAAAATGGCGTGGCAGATTTGCTGCCAAAGAATGGAAATACTCTGTTTCAATTTGTTTGTTTGATTTTGATTTAAGGTGAAAAACAAACAACTAACTATATTTTAATTTTTTTAATTAACAATTATTTTGGGTAAGTACCACAAGTAAAATGGAACAGAGGGAGTATAAGACTAAGAAAGAACTTACTCTTTTCGTCTCAATTTATGTGATAATGTTTGATTAGATACTGAATTTCAAAAATAAAGAAAAGTTTTTGAAATTTAATCTAGAATAAATTTGAGATATTTGGGTCCTAACATTTTAGTAAACGTCAACTTCTAACCTTGCCATGTCTCATTTGACAATTCATTTTCACCAAATGACAGACTGCACAATAGACGTGAATAAAGGTTTAACGAAGAAATGAGTTTAGCAACCATTTTTATTTTATTTTTATGAAAATATTATGCAACACATTTTTTTAGTTTGGTCTTAATTCCTCGAGAGAATTGATTTTGTTAGTCACTTACAATAAATTTAGTAATAAAGTATTTCAAATATTTTAAAACTATTCCAGATACATTTTTATTTCCAAGCCTAATTTTGGGGCCACATCTACCCTTACTATTAACGGTTCTCCACACAACCTGATTTTAATGCAATATAATTGATGACATGGCTTGCTAACATTGAAAAAAATACATAATACATGTCTTTTAATTTGGCTATAGCTTGCATTTATGTTCTTTAACTTTGGGTGTGCTCAAGTAGATGTATAACATTGAACAAATAAATACACACATCATGTGGCATAGTACACATATGACGCCACATTATTGAGATAAACATGTGGTTATCTATTTGTTAGTATCTTAAGTTTAAATTTTGAATTAGTTTGAATAAGTCAACTAATCTTTTAGATAAGATTAAGTTGTTAGATTAGTTGCTTAAAGCTAGTAGAGTTGGTTCCTTCAATTTAGTCAAGTTAGTTGCATTTACTTGTATTTAAGCAGATGTAAGCAATGAATAAAATCATTCAAGTTTGCTTTAATTCTCAAACTCTTCATGGTATCAGAGCATCTCTAAAACTCTCACGAGTCCGATCCAATTTTTTTTTCTCTCTCTCTCTTTGCGTCCAAACATGGTTATTCCTGCTACCACCATTGATAATGCTGCTGCAGTTCCGACTACCACTCATGTGGTACAGTTCAATCCAGCTGCCCAATTACCTATCAAACTGCAAGGCAACCTCAACTTTGCCACTTGGAAGGCGCAACTAGTGATGCTACTCAATGGACACAAGCTCCTTGGGCACCTCACTGGTACCAAATCTGCTCCGCCGACCACTATCACACAAACTGATAGTACCATCTCCAATCCTGAATATGAGTTGTGGTTTTGCCAAGATCAACTAATTCAACAGGCAATGATGGCATCTGTTGACCCCACCATTGCTCCCACTGTTGCAACTGCCTCTTCGGCAAAAATAGCTTGGGATCTCCTTCATACAGCTTATGCCAATAGAAGTCACACTCGCATCTTTAGCTTACGAGATCAGTTGCAAAACATGAAAAAGACTTCCAAAACAGTTGCTACTTACCTACAGGAGATCAGATCAGTTGCTGATGCTCTCAAAGTAGCGGGCTCTCCAGTGGCTGATGATGAACTAGCAGTCAAGATCTTGAGTGGCCTAGGTCATGAGTACCGTGAAATCACTGTCGCTATAAGGGCGCGCGACACAGCCCTAAGCTTTGAGGAGCTATTCCAGAAACTCACTGACCATGAACTCTTTCTCAAACATCAAGATATTGACAGGTCGTCCTCCATCATCACGGCTGCAGTTGCACAAAGGACCAACTTTCAGCCCCAACATCAGAGAACAGAGCCCCTCTAAAACTCTCACGAGTCCGATCCAGTTTTTTTCTCTCTCTCTCTCTTTGCGTCCAAACATGGTTGTTCCTGCTACCACCATTGATAATGCTGCTGCAGTTCCGACTACCACTCATGTGGTACAGTTCAATCCAGCTGCCCAATTACCTATCAAACTGCAAGGCAACCTCAACTTTGCCACTTGGAAGGCGCAACTAGTGATGCTACTCAATGGACACAAGCTCCTTGGGCACCTCACTGGTACCAAATCTGCTCCGCCGACCACTATCACACAAACTGATAGTACCATCTCTAATCCTAAATATGAGTTGTGGTTTTGCCAAGATCAACTAATTCAACAGGCAATGATGGCATCTATTGACCCCACCATTGCTCCCACTGTTGCAATTGCCTCTTCGGCAAAAATAGCTTGGGATCTCCTTCATACAGCTTATGCCAATAGAAGTCACACTCGCATCTTTAGCTTACGAGATCAGTTGCAAAACATGAAAAAGACTTCCAAAACAGTTGCTACTTACCTACAGGAGATCAGATCAGTTGCTGATGCTCTCAAAGTAGCGGGCTCTCCAGTGGCTGATGATGAACTAGCAGTCAAGATCTTGAGTGGCCTAGGTCATGAGTACCGTGAAATCACTGTCGCTATAAGGGCGCGCGACACAGCCCTAAGCTTTGAGGAGCTATTCCAGAAACTCACTGACCATGAACTCTTTCTCAAACATCAAGATATTGACAGGTCGTCCTCCATCATCACGGCTGCAGTTGCACAAAGGACCAACTTTCAGCCCCAACATCAGAGAAATAATCGTCGCTTCCCAAATCAATCTTCAAGACCACAAGTTCCACGACAGGTGTTATACCCCATTTTAATCGGGTCAAAATAGTGTACAACATTTTGGTGATTTCCAAATTAATAACTAACTTAAGAAGTCGCCACCTAATTATTACGGTGAATTAGGACACCTAAATTGATTAGAGTTATTTTCTAAAGTTAACTTCATTTTAAGGTCTACTAAACTTAAGATTCTAGGTAAGGGTTCAACTAATCTAAAGGGAAGGAGTTAGGCATCCTTTAAGATCCATTAAAAATGGTTAACCGGTCGAACTTGATTAATTAATTAGGCTAAGGTGAAGAGTTAAAATGCTAAGCATGAAGATGTAAAAAATGTATAAATGCTAAATCTCAAGTAACTTAAAAATTAATGCTCGGAAAAACATTTCTTATGAAAAATCGTCTTGTTGAAAACGTGTGGAAGTAAAATAGTTTTGTAAAAAGTTAAATTAGTTTATTGAATAATGATGACTTGAATCCATTTGAATTTAATAAGAAATAGGAATTTTATCAAAAAATGAAGTATTAGAAGTAGTAAAAGAAGATCTAGTAAACTTAACTAAATTTAGAGGGAAAAGTTTAAGCTTCGAATAAATTCAAGAACTTACAAGTTAAGGAATAAATTTTATAATAAAATCTGTAAATGTAAACCCAAAAAAGGAGTTGGAGCAGAAAACGTTATAGTGGTTATTTTGACAAAAGTATTTGAAACCAAAATTAGTAACTGCAAGAAAATTTCAATAAGGAATATTTCTAACTTAACAAAGTTGGCTTCTTAAGCCTTTTTGTTTTTTTTAAAGAAATAACGGCTCTCTTTTATGTGATAAAAGCAAGTTTTCATGCTACTGTATGAGGGTCAAAGGGAATTCCAATTAAAGCCTAGCTATTAGTCATTACATATAAGGGAACACATAACACATAGACAAATATAAAATGTTGATCACATCAATACAATCAAATAAAACAAGCTAAAATAAATGAGGAAATTAGTAGTTATGTGCGACTTTAACATAAGGAAATGATCTCCTCCGTTACTAGAGGTCTGAACAGTATGAAGCAGGAAAGAATAAGGACGTGCCGACTCCATGTATAAGATATGCAAGCTCCATGCAATAATGGTATCGTTGAGTCCCATAGGGGACTCTTCGGCTTCGATGTGCGTGCAAAACAGAGAAAAGAGCAAGGAGGGAAAGTTAGAAAAAAATGATTCTCAAATAGTTAATAAAAGTACAAAAACAGAGCAAGTTATACGGAACTCGATTTATAAAACAAAAGACTAACATGTACAGAAGTATGGCATTATTCTTGTGTATCAAAGTACAAGACATAGTGCATGATTAGAAAAGCCACTTCAATAGAGGGATCTTAAGTAATACATTTTAACAGACATAATTTATACATATGTGTACATTAATGAATGTTAAGTGAAATTTAATAAGACATGACTTTTAGTAAAAGTGGAAATCTTTTGTTAGTTGAGAGAGTTTTCAGATAGTAGCACTGAACTAAATATAAATCTACTCCTAATGTATGCATTTTCTTATACTAAACTTAACCACCCAGTGATAGGTTGAGATTTCTAGGCTGATATGCAAGCATATGGGAATATACAGTAAACAGTTCAAATTGAAATGAATCAAATTTACAGAGTGATATATCCATTATGCATGACTTATAACAACAAAACAATCGTCGATGTCGAATAAATAAGAATAAGTTTAGATTTTCACCTTTTGTGGAGCAGTGAACTTGGTCGTTGATCAAAGATCTAATCTCGTTCCTCCGACAAAATTAAGCAAAAATAGAGAATAGAATAGAAAATATTTCGTGAGATGATATTGAAATATAAGAGAGGAGCGTTCTTGAGAATGCTTAAACTTGTTCTTGATTTCTTTTGTAAGCAGAAAACTCCTCTTTTCAAAGCCAAAAAAAACGCCCTCTTTAAAGGCTAACAGAGGCAAGTATTTATAGAATAGGCTTTAAGATTTCGGTTTTCATTTGGGCGGGATTTCATCTTTGATTTTTCACCATTAGAATTGTTCTGTCCATTGCTGTCCAAAATAACTGGCAAGTTCACCAACTTAACGTGAACAATGCTTTTTTACACGGTAACTTACAAGAGGAGGTATTCATGGCTCAGCCAAAAGGCTATGTCAATTCTGATTTTCCAGATCATGTATGCAGCCTTAAAAAGGCCATTTATGGCCTAAAACAAGCCCCGCGCGCCTGGTATGAGGCCCTCACGGCTTATTTGAATACTATTGGATTTGTTAAGTCCGAATCAGATGCCTCACTGTTCATTTTTAAATCCCTGGCTGTTACTGTTTACATTTTAGTATATGTGGATGATATTCTCATTACTGGGAACCATCCAAACTTAGTTGCGCAGGTCATCAACTCTTTGGCTAGCAGGTTCTCACTAAAGAATCTTGGTGAACTTAATTATTTCTTGGGAATAGACGTTAAGCGTGTTCCAAATGGGATCATCCTATCTCAATCTCAATATATTCTTGAGATTCTATCTGATGTGGATATGACAGATTGCAAAGGGGTTGCCACACCGATGTGCTCCAGCTCGCCACCTAAAGCAGATGATGGTTCACCCCCTGCCGATGCAACCCTTTATCGACGCACTCTGGGTAAGCTGCAATACTTATCATTCACGCGTCCTGACATCTCATTTGCAGTAAACAAATTATCCCAATTTATGCATTCTCCAAGTCTGGAACATTGGAAGGCTGTAAAAAGGGTTCTGCGCTACCTCAAGTCAACAACAACATCGTGCTTGGAAATTCGTCATCATGCTGATAGGAATTTGTATATGTATGCTGATGCTGACTGGGCAGGTGATCCCAGTGACAGAATCTCAACATCGGGTCATATGCTCTTCTTGGGACCAAATCCCATATCTTGGTCCTCCAGGAAACAACAATCAGTTGCTCGATCATCCACAGAAGCTGAATACAAATCGGTCGCCAATGCACTCGCGGAGCTTACATGGGTCCAAAACCTCTTGGATGAACTGAGGTATCATATATCAAACACGCCAAGTATTTTCTGTGACAACATTGGCGTATCATATCTTAGCAAGAATCCAGTTTTTCACACTAAGATGAAACACATTGCGGTAGACTTTCATTATCTTCGCAACAGTGTGAACTCCGGCAAAGTGACTGTCAAATATCTTCCTTCTATAGATCAAGTAGCAGACACTCTAACCAAGCCGCTGCCCAAACCTGCCTTTCTTCGATGTCTAACCAAGTTAGGTGTTGTTGCACCACACCTAACTTGAGGGGGGTGTATTGAGATAAACATGTGGTTATCTATTTGTTAGTATCTTAAGTTTAAATTTTGAATTAGTTTGAATAAGTCAACTAATCTTTTAGATAAGATTAAGTTGTTAGATTAGTTGCTTAAAGCTAGTAGAGTTGGTTCCTTCAATTTAGTCAAGTTAGTTGCATTTACTTGTATTTAAGCAGATGTAAGCAATGAATAAAATCATTCAAGTTTGCTTTGATTCTCAATCTCTTTACACATAAGATGTCGTATAGGGCATGAATTGCCATGTAGAACTCCAAGAAGGACGCCTTGTGTATACTTATTCAATTATATACAAATTTAAGTATCTACTTGTGCACATCCAAAATTGGATGACATATATGTCATATGAGACAAGTTAAATGACACATTTATATGTTATGCCAAAAAAAAACCATTGTAGAGAGTAGAGGTAGAGTATTAATTATGTCGTGAGCACTCAATAGCTTTTATTTAGATATTGATAACGAAATTTGTGAAAAATCTTTAAAACTCGAGGCGTGTCAAAGATACTGTCCTACGTAAACAGAGGGCCACAGATACACAGGCCAAAGAAGAAATCGTTCAAGACGGGATAGAGCACGCTTGACTTATTCTAAAGAAAGAATCTTGTTTTTAACCATGCTACTATTAATTAAGCTTAGTAAAACACAATCAAATAATTCACAAACATGAATATTACTTACATATTCATGTTCATGTTCTTGTCTTCAATGCACCAATATTTTGGTGCTTTAGATACAATAACTACGACACATTTTCTCAAAGATGGCGATGACAATTTTATTGTTTCACGTGGTGGAACGTTAGAAATGGGATTTTTCAGTCCAGGTAAATCCAAAAATCGCTACGTGGGTATGTGGTACAAGAACATATCTGTTAGGACCGTAGTGTGGGTTGCCAATAGAGAAGATCCTTTGAGGAGTAAAAATGGTATATTGAAGGTCATTGAGCCAGGAATTCTTGTCCTTCTCAATGACACTAATAATGTTGTATGGTCAACTAATACATCGAGATCTGTGCAGAATCCGATTGCACAGTTGTTGGATTCCGGGAATCTTGTTGTGAAACAATCTGGTCATGGTGTTAGTGATGGAAATTTCATGTGGCAGAGTTTTGATCACCCAACTAATACACTATTACCAGGCATGAAGCTCGGTTGGAACTTTGTAACAGGACGAGAGGTGTATTTATCGTCTTGGAAGAATGAAGATGATCCAGCTCATGGTGATTATTCATATCACTGTGATCCTTCAGGACATCCACAGAATATCCTGAAGAAGGGATCAAATGTGATATATCGCTCTGGAGTGTGGAACGGTCTTCGTTTTGGTGGGGCAAGAAACTCAAGAGACAGTACTTTCTATAGATATGGAATATTCTCAAGTAAGACAAAGGTGTACTTTGGATATAACCTCACATCTTCAGTTATCGCGACATTCATACTAAACCAAAATGGTGTAGCACAACTTTTGACTTGGGGTGATGGAGAACAGGGTTGGGTTCCTTACCTCGTAATACCTGGAGATAATTGTGATACGTATAAGTTATGTGGCTCATATGGTAGCTGCAAAAACAATGATTTTCCAGTACTTTGTGGATGTTTGGACAAATTTGTGCCAAACAATAGCAAAGATTGGAACAAGGCAGACTGGTCAGGTGGTTGTGTTCGGAGAACTGAACTAAATTGCCTTCAAGGAGACGTATTTTTGAAGTATTCGCAAATTAAACTTCCAGATACACGGAATTGCTGGTCTAATGTGACTATGACACTAGAAGAATGCAAGAACATCTGCTCTAAAAATTGCTCTTGTATGGCTTACTCAAATGCTGACATACGCGATGGAGGAAGTGGATGCTTATTGTGGTTCAAGGATCTGCTTGACATTCGGCAGGTACCCAAAGGAGGACTTGATATCTACATTAAAGTAGCTGCTTCTGAATCAGGTTTGCTTGTTGCTCTTTAGTGTTTGCAGAACCTATATAACATAGTCAATAGCATAATCAACTTCCCACAGATATATCGATAGTGAAACTTACTGCTACATTTATCTTTGTTGGAAGGGATACTTGCAGATCATAAGCTGGAGAAATCCAATGGAAAGTTAGGAAAATCACTTGCATGTATTCTGGCATCATCAGTTGGTGTAATTTTTGTAATCCTTAGCCTGTTGATCCACCATAGAATAAGGAAAAAGGATTTAGAGCTCAAAAAGAAAGGTAAGCTGGATAAGTCCCTTTTTGTCCTGACATTAATCAACTTCCATATCTAGTATTCACAATTTAAATGAATTCACTTTATTTGCTGTTGACAGGAAAGTTGGAATAAAGTGGCAACTATAAGATGGATTTTAACCGTGGCAATTGCGCTGAAGAATTTGAAATACCATTGTTTGATTTATCAACCATAGCAAAGTGTCACGGACTTAGAGTCTTACTAAAGCTCCGTGCGGCACTTGACAACTTACTCACGAATCTTTCACGATCTTATAAGCTCAAGTAAGCCCTTTATACTAAGATCGCTAAGGAAATGAAAAGGAAGACTTAGAGAATTTTGGAAGAAGGCTTATATTGCTTGGAAGAATGCTTTACAAGTTGCTTGAATGCTTGGATGGTTGGATGCCTTGCAAATGAATGGCACCCTCTATTTATACTAAAATCCTAAGGACTAAAGTGCAAATAAAAATTACTTACAAGTCCCTAAGATATTTACACAAAAGCCCCTCTTCTAGAATTCTCTACACACTCTAGAGAATTCTAAGGCTTTCTTTGGAAACTATCTAAATTATTCTAGAGAATTCTAAGGAATTTTCTAGCCTTCTTGAATAATCTAGAGGGTTCTAGAGTATTCCGGAAACCTCTCCACAACTCTAGTCCCTTCCGCCCCTATCCGGACGCAAAATTTCACTGTGATGTGGCGGGACGTGACACTAAGGCTACCAATAACTTTTCAATAGACAGAAAGATTGGAGAAGGGGGCTTTGGACCTGTTTACAAGGTATCAACACTTTATGCCTGTTTAAGAAATACACCGATTTATTCCCAAAAGATAATCATGCATAGTATAGATGAAAGACAAAAAACTTTCCGGTCCTTCAGAGTAAAGCTTCATCTTTAGATTTGTGTACTTTCTCATCAAGATAGGTAAAGAAAATGTTAACATGTGGAGATTGTGATGTTTAGGGCATACTTGAAGGACAGGGAATAGCTGTCAAGCGGTTGTCTAGAACTTCCACACAAGGAGAAAATGAGTTCAAGAACGAAGTTATATATATTGCTAAACTTCAGCATAGGAATTTGGTGAAGATTCTTGGCTGCTGCATTGAAGATGAAGAAAAAATGTTGATCTATGAGTACTTGCATAACGGGAGTCTTGATTCATTCATAATTGGTACTACTCTCCATCCAATAATGTGCAAATTATATACTAATTGTGTCACGGTGAACTGATGTCTATAGTAGTACTTCAGTAATCTTATTCCAAATAGTCTGTAAATGAGCTAACAAAATTTTGGCAGATGACACACAAAGCAAGGTACTAGACTGGCCTAAGCGATTTCACATTATCAACATTATAGCTCGGGGAGTTATGTATCTGCATCAAGATTCACAATTGAGAATAATTCACAGAGACCTGAAAGCTAACAACATTCTGCTAGACAAGGACATGAACCCAAAGATATCAGACTTCGGCTTGGCAAAAATATGTGAAGAGGATGACACTGGAGCCCAGACAAACCGAGTTATTGGAACATAGTAAGAACTAAGAACCTCCTATACTTGGTAGCATTTTTCCTACCTAAGAAGAATCTTGAGATAGTTAAGTTATGTTTTCCAGCATTAGCAACTCAAATTCTATTTTTGTGTACGTTTTATTTGCAGCGGGTACCTCTCACCAGAATATGCATTGCATGGGCTATACTCAGTAAAATCGGATGTATTTAGTTTTGGTATCTTAGTACTTGAAATTGTGAGTGGGAAAAGCAATAGACGATTCTCTCATCCAGATCATTACCTTAACCTACTCGGACATGTAACAATTTTCATTTTTTGTACTATATCTATCCGAACATATTTATCTACTAGTAACAAATATGTTACAAAACTAAGCTAGCTTGCCATACTAATAAGCTTGTAAAATGTACAGGCATGGAAAATCTATAAAGAAGGTAGGTCGATGGAACTACTTGATGAACGCCTAAGTGATTCTTGTTCAAGATCTGAGGTGGTACGATCAATCTGTGTTGGTCTATTATGTGTCCAACAATGTCCTGAAGATCGTCCAAGTATGTCATCTGTTGTTGTGATGCTAAACAATGAAGGTGTATTGCCACAGGCTAAACAGCCAGGTTTTTACATAGAAAGAAATTCGAATGAAGAGGAATTCTCTTCAAACCAAAATGCAAATGTTACAGTGAGTGACACCCCAATCACAATATTAGATCCCAGGTAGTGAACAATTAGTTCACTTGTCTGCAACACACTTTGTAGCAGTACCTGTGGCCAGTGGCAGAGCTAGGATTTTTAATAAGGGGGTTCAAAATCTGAAGAAGTAAACATACGAACTAATTGAACGGGGTTCGACATCTATTGTATATACATAAAAAATAATTTTAACCATATATGAATAGTAATTTTTTCTGCCGAAGAGGGTTCGGATGAACCCCTCACATACTGCTGGCTCCGCCCCTGCATGTGGCTAAGCTTGCAACGTGCTGCCATCGGTCATTGGATGTTTACACCAAATTCAACTAATTCAATACATATCAAGTATTTGTTGGCTTGTTATATTAATGAACCTTATCTATTGATTTGATTTGATGTAAATATTAAATACATATAAATATTTTTTGTGGACCTTAGATACCATGTTTGGCCATTTGAGGTCAATTTATAATAATGGACCATGCAACTTGTCATAAAAGACACGAAAAGCATTTAATACTTTAAGGCTTTTGACTTATTATGCTCTCTCCGTCCAATAATAGTTGTCCACTATATTAAAAATAATTATCTAACAATATTTGTTCAATTTAGAAAATCAAGATTAATTTATCTTTTGTGTCTATTTTACTCTTGTTATTAAATATTATTTATCATCTAATATATTTTTCAAAGCATTAAATTTAATAAAGTCAAAAAATAATATTGTATTGTTTCTAAGGGGTGTGCCAGTCAATAGTGGACACCTATTATCGGATAAATGGAGTAATAGATTCTACGACACTTGTTTGTCTTGCTTTAACTTTATCATGCAAATTTTTATTTAAAGATATTATCTTTTTTCCTTCCTAACCAAGACATAATTTAGGTATAATACATAAATGTACCCTTAAATTTGGCCTCAACCAGCATCTATGTCCTCAAACTTTGAGTGTGCATAAATAGACACTTAAACTTGTATAAAGTTGAACAAGTAAACACGTGTCCTAAATTACGAAGGACGCAAATTGGCGCATAGAATGTCAGGTAGGATGTATGAGTCTACTTATACAAGTTTAAGAGTCTATTTGTACACCACCATTTTGGAGGTCATAAAAACACTGTATTATGCCATAATTTATGTAGTTCTTGTTCCCTTGTCGATTTCTTATAGAATATAGAATGTTAATGAGATTGCAGTTTTTTGTGATAAATTTCTAAATCAAATACTCCTTTTGTCCCAATTTATGTGACACATTTCGCTTTTCGAGAGTCAAACAGTTTAAGTTTGACCGAGAATTTGCTCATGGAATCTTCAAATTTTTTAAAACGAAATTTATATATTTGTAAACTACATAAAAAGTACTATAAGTCTCAATAATTGATAATTCAAAATAATTAAAAGATAAATGAAAAATTACGATCAAAGATAGACTTGTTTGAATTTCAAAATTCGAAATGTGTCACATATATTGGGACAGATGGAGTATCAAACATTAAAGGGATGAAAGTGACACAACTTCAGGAGAAACATAATTATTTTGAAAACTTTCAACAAGAAAACAATTCAATTCTGCAGGCAGCCAACATAATGAGTACCAACAGCTTTAGTTTTTTAATTACCCTTCTAGTTCTGCCAAAATATAGAGAGTGAATCCCCTTTATTTTAGGGCAGGGTACAGAAAATACATCCATTTTTAATAATTAATCATTAATTACTCAACTACCAAAGACCATGTCAATTTTCACTGCAAATGAATGATGCAGATGAGACAAATTGCTTCTTTATACAGGAGGGCAAGTGGTGCATGATCTAAAACTCGGTAAATAATGAATCTGCCTTTCTATCTTTTTCCACTTTATCAACCAGACACGTGACGTGTACCTAACTCCTACGTCATGTATTGCCCTTTTTTACCATACATATCTATTGTAGTCATCCACTCATAACTGTAAGTAAAGTAATGAATGACTCGAGTAGGATGCCTTTATCAAATGAAAGTAATTGTGTGTGACATCACTAATATATCCTCAAACAAATGAATTAATCCAAAAAATGCACACTTTTTTGGATTCTTCTTATGTTTAATTTTGGAGCCTACAATTGCCAATTAGTTGGAGCCCGCCACAGTCCTGTAGCATAGGTAGCCCCATCTAGTCAATTGAATAAGATTGAAGTATTCAAAATCTGTTTCTAATACAAAATTCAAAGTTTCTGAGGTTAAAAGAGACGAAAACGACAAGTCAAATATTTGTTGTTTAGAGAGAAATGTCATCTTATAACAGAAATGTTCTCTTTTGGTTTGATTTTTCACATTTTCCCAAATATTCCAAAAGGACTAAACAATTTCCATGAAACGCTTTAGCTTTTTCTATTTCTGTTCCTCTAATATAGTGTCATTTCTATTCATATTTTCCACTGCTTTAGACACTATATCGAACGATAGCCCCATCAAAGATGGACATACCATAGTTTCAGCTGGTGGAAACTTTGAGCTTGGATTTTTCAGCCCTGGAAATTCCAAGAATCGGTATATCGGTATATGGTACAACAATTTACCTAAAGGCAGAGAAGTAGTGTGGGTTGCCAATAGAGTGAACCCACTGAATGAAACTTCTGGCATATTAACAGTCAGTAGCAAAGGGATTGTACTACTCAATGGAAACCAAGATGTGATTTGGTCATCAAATTCATCGAAAAGTTTGATAAAACCAGTGGCTCAACTTTTGGACGCTGGAAATCTTGTCTTAAAAGATGACAGTTTGGTAAATCAAAAAGACTATGCTTGGCAGAGTTTTGATTATCCAGACAGTACTTTGTTACCTGGCATGAAATTAGGCCTTAACTTGGTCACGGGCAAGTATTGGACTATGTCGTCGTGGAAGAGCAGTGATGATCCTTCTCCAGGAGAATATTTGGATCGCCTCGACACCAGTGGTTATCCTCAATTCTTTGTGTGGGAAGGTCCTGCAATAAAGTTTAGCTCAGGAATATGGAATGGACATTTATTTGTTGGAGGGCCAAATTTGAAACCAAATCCTTATTATACATTTGAGTTTGTGAACAATGACAAGGAGATCTACTATAAATATGAGCTTATCAATACTTCTATTCCTACCAGGTTGGTCTTGAATCCAGCAGGCCTGCTTCAACGACTCTTATGGATCGAACGGAACCAGAACTGGTTCCTTTACTCCACTGGACAGATGGATAATTGTGACCGTTATGCCTTGTGTGGTCAATTTGCGCAGTGCAACATCAATGACTCACCTCCATGTGATTGTTTGAGAGGATTTCAGCCTAAAAATCAACAAGGATGGGATGCAGCAGATTGGTCTAGTGGGTGTGTACGAAGAACTCCGTTGACATGTGGGACAAGTGACAGGTTTCTGAAGTATTCTAGTGTGAAATTGCCAGATACACGCCATTCTTGGTTTGACAAAAGCATTGGCCTCGAGGAATGCCAAAGGCTGTGTCTGAAAAACTGTTCGTGTACAGCATATTCCAATCTTGATGTTAAAAATGGCGGGAGTGGATGCTTACTTTGGTTTAATGAACTCGTTGATATCAGAGAATATGCTGAACTTGATCAAGATCTCTATGTAAGGATGGCTGCATCAGAATTAGGCAAGTCTCCTTATGCTAAGATGAATCATACCACAGGGAATCTTAGTAACTCAATTGATTGATTGACTATTTGAACTTCCACCTTGTTAACGAGGGTTGGGTTCCCAACCTCGTAATCCCCTTTCCCATTTCCCATTTAGCCTTCACCTACCCCCAACCCCATTTCAAAAATAAGAATCATACCGGAAGGTTTTCACAAGTAATAATGAATTTTCACAGGTTCAGGCTATATGGGAAACACAAGAACATCAGTCATTGCAATTATATTAACAGTTTCAGCAATCATCCTTGTTGGTTTTCTATTTTGGTTTGCTATGCAGAGAAAGAAAGGGGAAAGAGGTTAGAAAATTTGTCCGTCGCGTTGAAAGTATAGTTATTTCATTCACCTCAATCTCTTTACAAAATAAAGTTCAATTTTACAGGAGTAGGAGAAGGAGAAGGAAAGGAAGATATGGAATCACCTTTGTTTGATGTGATGACTGTTTCTGCTGCAACTAATAATTTCTCATCTGCTAATATCATTGGAGAGGGTGGTTTTGGATCTGTTTATCGGGTAACTAGAATTATATTCTCTGTGTATCTTAGTCAAATATATGAATGATTCTCTTGTGACTTAGACTTCGCGTGGATTATGTGACAGGGAAAACTATCAACAGGACCAGAAATAGCAGTAAAGAAGCTCTCTAAACATTCCGGACAAGGTTTTGAAGAGTTGAAGAATGAAGTTGTTCTGATTTCCAAACTTCAGCATAGAAATCTAGTTAGGCTTCTAGGCTGTTGTCTTGAAGGGGAAGAAAGGATGCTAATTTATGAATATATGCCAAACAATAGCTTGGACTTCTTCATCTTTGGTTCGATTCTCTTGACGCATTTCATCAAAAGATTCATCTTATCATATCAGCATTGTTCTGCTAATGCAAAATGAACTGATGTTTCTGCAGATGAATGCAGGAAGAAACAACTTCCCTGGGAAAATCGTTTTCGTATTGCAATGGGAATATCAAGGGGCATTCTTTATCTTCACCAGGACTCCAGATTAAGGATCATACACAGAGATCTAAAGACCAGCAACATTTTACTGGACAGTGAATTGAATCCCAAAATTTCTGACTTTGGACTGGCTAGGATTATTGGTGGTGACCAAAACGAAGCAAGAACAAAGCGAGTAATAGGGACATAGTAAGTTCAATTAGATAACTCATTGATGCTTTCATCTTTTCCTCTGTTAGAGTTCCACATTGGTTGGGGAATTGACTGATTTATATGGACTTGGGCAATTCTCCCTCATAAACTAGATTTGAGTTGAGTTAGACTCAAGTGTCATATCCTTCCATGGTATCAGAGCCAGGTAAATCCCGATTGGGGCTCCTGGTCCATGTTGGTGGTTTGGTTATATGAAATTGGACAATCTTTCCCCTTATGAGCTAGCTTTTGGGGTTGAGTTAGGCATGTGTCAAATCTTTACAACTTCCATAAAATCATTTAACCCATATTAAACATTATATATGTCTTTGTGCAGTGGCTATATGTCTCCAGAATACGCAGTTGATGGGAAATTTTCAGTGAAATCAGATGTCTTCAGTCTTGGTGTTCTTCTACTAGAAATAGTCAGCGGAAGAAAGAACAGAACATTTCATCATCCAGATCACCATCATAGTCTTATAGGACATGTAAGCAAGTTACAAATCCAGACATTTGCTTTTGTCATTTCATACTACATTTGTATTTCCTACATGTCATTGAAAACTATACTTGATTTTGCTATAGGCTTGGTTATTATGGAACGAAGGAAAGGCTTTGGAACTAATCGATGATTGTTTAAAAGAATCGTTTGTGGAATCCCAAGTACTAAGATGTGTTCATGTGGCACTGTTATGTGTTCAACGACTAACAGATGAACGACCAACAATGTCATCAGTGGTTTTCATGTTGAGCCATGAAGAAGTGGCATTACCTCAACCAAAGGAGCCTGGTTTCTTCATAGAGAGAAGTATAGCTGAAACAGATCATTCAAATGAGAAAAGATGCATCAGTGACAATGTTTTGACATTAACAATTCTTCAACCAAGATAGCAATGGCGGAACCAGAAATTCAAGAACCTTCTATTGTATAAAGGTGATTCAACAACTAATGTATATACAATACAGAAAATCTGTTCATCCCTATATGTACAGTAAAATATTTTGACGAAGGGGCTTCAGTTGAAACCCCTCTAGACCATGCAGCTCCGCCCCTGATTGTTATTGGACGAGCATTTACTAACATGCTTACATAGAACAATTGCGTATATCTTTCTGATATTTGATTAAGACTCACGAGCCATCGGGACCATTGTGTCAAGTTGTGCAAATTGTCAGAACATGATGGAAATGGACATGAAAGTTGTTACACAGTATAATGACTTATAGTAGATCTGAATGGCTAAATGATAGCCACTGACTTTGTTGAGCAATTATTTTTCCTCATGACTACAAATCAATATCATGTCCTGGGGGAGTGTTTCTTTGCAATCACATTCATCATATCTTTTTCCACATCTCTATCACCAAACTCGAGTTTTGTGCAACTTTTTCCTGGTTTTTCTACCCAGTGTTCAGTACCAGCTTTGGGGGCTTTTTTTGAAAAATGCTAAACAGGGTAGAGCAAGGTGGGTCGATATCTTAGCAGGTCAAGGCTTGCCTCACCTTAACCCGCCCTATTGACATCCCTACCTACTTCAAGGTAAGCCAGCTTCAACAAGACGCCCATAAATCCCAGAATGCCTACCTTCCTAGTTCCTGGAACTATGTAAATCTTTGCATTTGATTCTCATTTGAACAGCATACAGATTTATATTCAGAGGTAGTTACAATAAGTAGAACAAGGAAATGTTCTCGAAAACACTCACAAAATAAATAATTCAAAAAAATGAAGTCATAGCCAACAGAAAAAAAGGCCGTTCAATCAAGCCAAAAAACAAATCCCTTGATGGTTTATACTCCTAAGGCATAAAGCAGTGCAATGGAAGCTCCTACAGTGATTGTCCAGAGATATATGGTTTGAGACAAAGAATTAGCACCACTGCATTGGTCATTAGAACCACTGAAGCATCCAGGTCTACTCACCTTAGGTTCTACTCCCCCTGTGGAAAAGCTACTCTTTGGTTTGCCATTGCTGAAGAGTACACACCAGAAATAGGGGCCACCACCACCGGAGCCACTCACAGCAGCACCAACCTCAGTGTGATTCTTGCTATAGAGAATATCCAAACTCTTGGTATTTCTTATAAGAATATCATTGAATGCTTCAGAAGGTTCGGCATACTTGGATTGACATGCGAGAAATCTTCCAGTTATTTGAGCAAGCGATGACGCCTGCACACCACAGTTAGGGGCAAATTCTTGGGCGAATTCAGATTCAGCAGGTTTCTTTCCATCTGGCCCTCCAACTACTTTACAATCACCTCCATATGCTTTTATATATTGCAGAGCCAAGCATGCCAAGCCAGGGTTACTGTATAAGGAGGATAATTTATTCGCAGTTCTATTACTATTAAGGGCAGATACCAGCTCATCAGCAGGATTATCAGTTACCTTGGCTGCAGTTTATCAAGCCAATATATGTGTTAGAGGTTGATCATAAAGGCAATAATAGTGAATCAAGATCGAGAAGCTATCTGCTTGAAGGAATACACATTGGGAATGACAAGCGTAAATTACATCTAAACCCAAGAGGCTTGAGCACATGTCAGTATGCTTTCGGTAATTGGAAGTACACGCAATTATCTAAGACTGACTAAAGGAAGAAGAGCCAGAGAAGGAGAGTAAACATCATTTCGGCTGTGACTATAATTCTAGCACACTCATGGAAAGATTATCAACAACCACCCTATTATCAAGAGATCTCTAACAAGAAAGATACAAAATTAGGGCTCCAACATAGTATTTGAAGGCATAAACTAAAGCATCTTGAGCACTGTCCTTCCATTAGTGGGCTAGAGTCCCACATTGGTTGGGAAAAGACTGGTGGCTTGTTTATATTAACTTAGACAACCCTCCCCTAAAAGCTAACTTTTGAGGTTGAGTTAGGTCCAGATATCATATCTTTACCTGGGCGGCAAAGGGTGTTGGAATGGGTTAGAGTCCTCATTGGTCTCCTTATATGGACTTAGACAACCCTTTCCTCATGAGATGCCTTTTGTGGCAAGGGGTGTTGGAATGGGTTAGAGTCCACATTGGTCTCCTTAGATGGACTTAGGCAATCCTCCCCTCATGAGATGGCTTTTGTGGTTGAATTAGGTCAGGTGTCATATCTTTACGGGTATCTTCTCATGTTACCACAAATTACAAAGACCGAAAAACCAATTTGAGCAGCTTCCCCTAACTATTCACACTATTCACAAAATCAGAATTTGCAGATTGACTAAATAGTTTCTAGTCAGTGCTATAAATGCAACATGCCAACAAAATCAGAATTTGCAGATTAACTAAAGAGTTTCTTGTCAATGCCATAAATGCAGCTTGCCAACATCCTCTTTTCCTATAACATTAGCTAGCTTAATAAGGCAAGAATCACATAGAAACCAATGTTCTATTATTAAGATATATCTTTAGTAATCCCATAATTGTACAAATAACATATTCCAAATCCTTCGGGATACCTCCCGAGGAAAATCTCAAATTTGGATCCCGAATTGCCAAAGCACAACTTTGCACACTATTACTTAATATTGATCACTATTGAGCAACCAGATAATATCATTTAACAAAGTCTAGTAAAGTAGATCTATCAATCTCAGAAACTATGCACTTTATATATTATAACTGAAATCCTATTTGCATGAACTTAAAATCTTTCAATGCTGATAATTACTCAGCAATCAGCACATTATAGTTTATTCAATAAATTATACACCAAAATTTGAAACTCAATCCTTAATTAGATCCAACAGTAAGATGGTTTAAGTAGCAAAACACACACAAGAAACATTAATTCAAAAAATTTTAAAATAAAAAGAAGAACGAAGAATCCTTACTTTGAACTTTAGCAGCAGAAGCTGAGATGAAGAAAATGCAAAGAAGAAGAAACCTTTGAAGCATTGCCATTTCTGTACAGAAGATGTCGGTGGGAGTGGGGTGGGTGGGTATATAGAAGAAGCTAGCTGTTGAGCAGAGGAAAAAAGTCTGTTTGTACGTCTACTTCGATCTGATGTATTTAAAAACTCACCATCATATTCAACTTAATTACTGTAATGCCACCAACTGAATTTCATTTTCATTTTCATTTTTCATTTTCAACTGATAAAGAAATAAAAACTAATGCATAATGACCAAACTGCCCTTAAGGTGTCCATGTGAAACAATTTCGTGCCCTAAACTAGAATACTTCTGAACTCTGAAGGACTTCTCTAATCTGTATTTACGCTGAAAAGTCTTATTTTAAATGTAAAGGTTATCTATTAGAGGAGATTCCTTTTTAAGGGCTCGAATCGATCCATATGGTTAAGGATCTCACCACAACAATATTGTGGTAGTTCTAAACAACTTGGAACATAAGCTAACAGGATTCTCTAAAGTTGATGCTCCTACATCCATATAGTAAGTTTGTGAGTGATTTGAAATTTGAGTTATTATTATTCATCAAATTTGTTATGGACTTTACTTCATTAAAAATACTTCATATAGCTGAGTATGGAAAAAATCTTGTTGGGAGCTCCACTCCGAATGGGTCCTGCTATACGCAATCCAAATTTAGCCAGAGCTCCAATGTGGGATCCAGACACCGAGTGGGAAACAAAAAAAGATACTTCATATAGAATAGGGCTTATGTATCATGTATAGCAACTATGTTTGATGAATATATTCATTGTCCCCAAAAAAAGTAATGCATGATATAGATACCTCTAACTACTTGTGCTTACAAATTTTGCCAATAATTAGTCCATTGATTGCTCAATTATCAAAGACAAGAAGTGTATATCAATTATTTACCCTGCCTTGATATGAACACTGGCATTAAACTATCTCTTTTAGTATATTCTATCATATATACACTAGTACTGTTTGACAAATAAGACAAAGTAAATACATTTCAAAACATCCAATAGTGATTATTTGTCTATCTTGGTTCAAGAACTGTTAACGTCGCGTTGTTACTTAGACATTCTTCATCAGTAGATTCCATTGGATTCCTCTCTGTGAAAAAACCTGGATGCTTTGGTTGAGGAAGAACCAGACCTTCATTTCCCAACCAAGAAACCACTGATGCCATTATAGGTCTATCCTCTGGGAGTTTTTGGACGCATAACAAACCGACCTGGATGCATCTCAACACTTGAGATTCTGAAAATGATTCTTTCAAACATTCATCCATCAGTTCCAACGCGTTGCCTTCAGTCCAAAGTAACCATGCCTATATTACAAACAGAACACATTTATACAAATGTATTCGCAATAGAAAGCTAAGAGCGAATTAAGGGAATGAAGTTGTGTAATGTATATGCTTACATGTCCCAAAAGATTGTGAAGATGTTCCAAATGATGAAATTTCCTGTTCCTTCTGCCACTAACTATTTCAAGAATGATTACGCCGATGCTGTATACATCTGATTTTACTGAATACTTCCCATCAACAATATACTCCGGGGACATATATCCACTACATCAATTCAATAAGTTTATGCTCATGTACTGATCTAATATAATAAAGATTATACGATTTAAAGATGTGTAGAAACTTACAATGTCCCTACTATACTCTTAGTTTCTCCTTCCACTTGATCTCCACCAAATATTTTGGCAAGGCCGAAGTCAGAAATTTTGGCATTCATGTCAGTATCTAATAGAATGTTGCTGGTCTTGAGATCTCTGTGAATAATTCTTAATCTTGAGTCCTGGTGAAGGTAAAGAAGACCTCGAGATATTCCTATAGCAATTTCAAAGCGGTTCTTCCATGAAAGTGAAGTTTTTCTGCTTGGATCTGCACAATGTAGAACTAATCATTGAGTGATGCAGAGATATTGAGGACTTATATCAAGTACTATTTATTAATGGATCATGAAAAGCAGACCAAAAATGAAATAGTCCAAGCTAGCATTGGGCATAAACTCATAGATTAGCATCCTTTCTTCTCTTTCAAGGCAGCAACCCAAAAGCTTAACAAGGTTCCTGTGTTGCAGCTTGGAAATGAGAACGAATTCATTTTTTAACTCTTGAAAGCCTTGTCCAGAATGCTTTGATAGCCTCTTTACTGCTATCTCTTGTCCATTTGGTAGGATACCCTGAAATTTATGTCAAGGGTCAAAGATGCCATTTCAAGTTAGACGTTGAGGATCAAAGTTGATTTACCTTGTAAACCGGTCCAAATCCACCCTTCCCGATCACATTCTTAGCAGAAAAGTTCCCAGTGGCACTAGTAACAGTAACTAAATCAAACAATGGAAGCTCCATGTCCTCATTTTCAACAGCTGGACCTGTCAATATACATTCGCCCACCACAAACATGATATCAATGAGAATTTGGTAAAGGCAAACAATGTCAGCTAGATAGAAAATTCACCTAGCCAGCACAGCATTTAGACTTGACAATTTTCTTATAAAGTTGGTAGACAAGAGTGACTCAACTATATTTACCTATTCTTCTTTTCTTTCTTTGGAAGGAAAACCAAGCTAAAAAGCTGAGGATAAATGTTGCTACCACTGCTGAAATGACACCAATCAGGACTGACATCTTTCTCCTCCGCTTCCTGTCTGAATATGTTCAATAATTAGTTCATAAGCAGTCTTCAATTTACATATACGTCTTATTTTGTTATGAAGCCTGCAAACTTGGTTATCAGTAATTTGTTGACCAGGGATTCGTCAGTTTCAAAGATCTGTGTATTTATATTGAACAACAAAATGAAAATGGTGCAGAGTAGGGTCATTACCTATTTCTGAAGCAGCAACTCTCACAAACAGATTTTGTTCATTTTGGCTCAACTCTCGAATATCAATGAGATCTCCGAACCATAGTAAGCATCCACTTCCGCCATTTCTAACATCAAGATTTGAGTAGGCTGTACAGTTGCAATCAGCTAAGCATAATTTCTCACATTCTTCAAGGTTAATGCTCTCATTAAACCAGGAGTTTCTAGAATCAGGCATCTTGATGCCCGTAAATTTAAGAAAACCGTCTTGTTTACAATCCAAAGAAGTTCTCCTAACACAACCAGTAGCCCAATCTGCTGCAGACTGTTGAGGAACCCTGTGAAGTCATAATTAAGTAATCAATATAATATCTATGTGCTTGGCCCAAGAAATAGAATCAAGCACACACATGAAGGGGAGTGTAAAATCATAACTAAGTAATCAAGTGTGTTATCTCTAATAGTTTAAGGTTTGATGATCACTCATTTTAACAATACCTAGGATTGAAACCTTGCAAGCAGTCACATGGAGGGGAGTTATTGATGCTGCAACTTGCATAAGGACCGCATAAAGCAAATCGACCACAGCTATCAATCTGTACTGTTGAGTACAGAAACCAGCTTTGACTGCTCTCAATCCATGTTATGTGTTCTATCAGCCCTTCCGGGTTAAGCACCATCCTGCTGGGCAGTGACTCGTTCTTAAGCTTGAATTGGTAGTAAATTTGCTGCTGATTAATAATAAACTCGGAAGTGTAATGTGTATTTGGTTTACTATTTGCACTAACAGTAAATGCATTACCTTTCCATATCCCTGAGCTAGACACTATAGTTGAATTTTTCCACACAAACAATTGCGGGTATCCATGAGATTCAAGACGGTTTATATATTCACCAGGAGAAGGGTCATCAATGCTCTTCCATGATGACATGTACCAATCCATGCCCGTGACCAAATTACGTCCAAGTTTCATGCCAGGTATAAAAGTATTTCCTGGATAATCAAAACTCTGCCACGCGAAATTAATTTTCAGGTCTCTTTCATTTCCATCATTGACAACAAGGTTCCCGGAATCCAGAATCCGTGCTTTTGGATCCTTTAATGATCTTGATGAGTTTGATGACCAAATTGAGGTATTGGAATTATCAACAAGTACAAGAATCCCATTGGGTTTGAGTGTTAACACTCCTGATGTGTCATTAAGTGGAATATCTCTGTTTGCAACCCAGACAACAGTTCTAGGTGATATCTTCTTGTACCATATGCCAACATAACGATTCTTCGGATTTCCAGGACTGAAAAATCCAAGCTCATAAATCCCACCAGCTGAAACAATTGTGTCACCATCTCTAATGGATTCATCTGTTGTGATCGTGTCTAATGCCGCGGAAATTAGTAAGATGAAGAAAAAATGTGAGCAAAGGAATAAAAACAGTAGCCCTTTTGATAGACTCTGACTCATGTTTTTGATTGACAAGTTCAAAAAAGCCTTGACACAGAAAAGATACTGATAACTTTTTTTTTCTCAGTTTAGAATTAACAACCATGTCCAAAAATGTTTTATATAAATAAAATGAAAAAAAGAACTTTTTTGAATGAAAGGCCAATCACAACTATAAAATGAAAAAAAGAACTTTTTTGAATGAAAGGCCAATCACAACTGCTGCCAAGAATTAGATGTCAAAGTTTGAACTTGTCAAAAGTTGTATGCCTTTGACTTTCCATTTCCACCATTAACCTGGTGTTTGCAATTGCACGCTATAGAACTATTCATACAAACATATGGCATGCATCTATTTTCTTGGTGTAAACACATGAAATGTATTGGAGTAAATTGCCTAAAGTCTTCCTAAAATGATTTAGTGTTAATGACGATGTGACATCTTGGACTAGTAATGGCAGAACTAAGAAAAAAGGAACTGATGTCTTTTTTATTTTCTATTAATATTAATGCATTTATTTTAAAAAGTTGTAAAGTCACCATCTAATATTCAACTGAGAGAAAAAACAAGAAGAATCTTCAACTTCTTGAATGGAGTCACTTTTGATGAGGAGACTTTAGTTTCTCCCAAAAAGTCGAACTTTCCCCTGTGAATCCGGATTAATTGTGCTACAAAGCGTGTGCTGAAATGTGTGTACACACTTTCAGATTTTCTTCTCATTAATTAGATATTATATGTGTTGATTGAACTTGAATTCACAATGCCCTTATCCGATTACAACGAGCTAACTGATAAATTGAGCTGATTCTGTTGAATCCATTGAATTCCTTTCTATAAAAAATCCAGGCTGCTTTGGTTGAGGAAGAACCAGGCCTTCATTTCCCAACCAGAAAACTACTGATGCCATTGTAGGCCTATGCTCAGGGTGTTTTTGGGCGCACAACAAGCCAACCTGGATGCATCTCAACACTTGAGATTCTGAAAATGATTCTTTCAAACATTCGTCCATCAGTTCCAACGCTTTGTCTTCAGTCCAAAGTAACCATGCCTAAATTACAAACAGAACACATTTATACAAATGCATTCACTATAGAAAAAGTGAGTTAAGGGAACGAAGTTTAGTGTTGTATGTGCTTACATGTCCCAAAAGATTGTGATAATGTTCCAAATGATGAAATTTCCTGTTCCTTCTGCCACTGACTAGCTCTAGAATGATAACGCCGATACTAAATACATCGGATTTTACTGAATATTTCCCATCAACAGCATACTCAGGTGACATATATCCACTGCATCAACTCATCAAATTTAAGTTCAAGTACTGATTGAATGTCTATCATAAAGATTTGTAGAACTTACTATGTCCCTATCACTCTCTTAGTATTTCCTTCCACTTGTTCTCCGCCAAAAATTTTGGCAAGGCCAAAATCAGCAATTTTGGCATTCATGTCTCCATCTAGTAAAATGTTGCTGGTCTTGAGGTCTCTATGAATAATTCTAAATCTTGAGTCCTGGTGAAGGTAAAGAAGACCTCGAGATATTCCCACAGAAATTTCAAAGCGATTCTTCCATGCAAGTGAAGCTTTTCTGCTTGGATCTGCACAATGTAAAACCAATTCTTGAGTGATAACAGAGATATTGAGGACTTATCAAGTAGTAATATTTAGTTAATGAATCACGAAAAGCAGACCAAAAATGAAACAGTCCAAGCTAGAGTTGGGCATAAACTCATAGATTAGCATCTTTTCTTCTCCTTCAAGGCAGCAACCCAAAAGCTTGACAAGGTTCCTATGTTGCAGCTTGGAAATGAGAGCAATTTCATTTTTTAACTCTTGAACGCCTTGTCCAGAATACGTTGATAGCTTCTTTACTGCTATCTCTAGTCCATCTGGTAGAATACCCTGCGATTTTCTCTCTAGGGTCAAATATGCTTGTAGCTTTTAGTTGAAGATCAAAGTTGATTTACCTTGTAAACCTGTCCAAAGCCACCCTCACCAATCACATTCGCAGAAGAGAAATTTTCAGTGGCAGTAGTAACAGTAACTAAATCAAACAATGGCAACTCGAGGTCCTTGTTTCCAACTTCTGAACCTGTCAACATATATTTTCCAATCACAGACATGATATAATTGAACTTTTCCTCAATCATTTGATAAAGTCGAACAATGTTAGCTAGATGGAGGTAAATAAGCATTCACAGTTAACAATTTTCTAATACCTCCAGTATGTTTATCTGTTTTTTTGTTCTTTCTTTGGAAGGTAAACCAAGCTAGAAAGATGAGGATAGAAGTTGCTACTAGTGCTGAAATGACCGCAATCAGGGCTGACCTCTTTCCCCTCCGATTCCTGACTGAATCTGTTTAATAAAAAGTCCATAAGCAGTCTTCAATTGACATATGAATTGCTTCCGCGACTATCATATGTTACTATCAGTGACATCAGATAGTAAAGTTCCTTAAACTCTAAGGTGTCATGCTTATATTGTGCAAAAGAACACAAAAATGGTATAGAGTAGGGTCATTACCTAATTCTGAAGCAGCAACTCTCACAAACAGGTATTGCTCATTTTTGTTGTACTCTCTAATATCAATGAGTTCACCGAACCATAGTAAGCATCCACTTCCGCCATTTCTTATATCAAGATTTGAGTAGGCTGTACAATTGCAATCAGCCAAGCACATTTTCTTGCATTCTTCAAGACTAATGCTTACATTATACCAGGAGTGTCTAGAATCCGGCATCTTGATATTCCTAAATTTAAGAAAACCATCTTGGTTACAAGACAAAGAAGTTTTCCTTATACAACCATTAGACCAGTCCACTGCATACCATTGTTCAGGATACCTGTGAAGACATAATTAATGAATTAACATGGTATTGGAACAGACAGAGGAGTCGTGTGAAGGCATATTTTTAACAATACCTAGGCTCGAAACCTCGCAAGCAGTCACATGGAGGAGAGTTATTGATGTTGCAACTTGCATAAGGACCACATAAAGCAAAACGATCACAATTATCAGATTGTGCTGATACGTAGACTATCCATCTGTGATTACGCTCGATCCATGTTAGGTGTTCTACCATTCCAGCCTGATTGATCACCACCCTGGTGGGCAGGGACTCATTAAGCTCGTATTTAAAGTAAATCTCCTTCTGTTTAATAACAAACTCGAAAGCATAATATATAGCTGGTTGATTTTTAGGACTACTACTAAATGCGATACCATTCCATGGCCCTGTGCTATATACTATAGACGAATTTTTCCACACGAAAAATTGAGGGTATCCATGAGAATCAAGACGTTCTATATATTCACCCGCAGCAGGATCATCAGTGCTCTTCCATGACTCTATGTACCAATCCATGCCCGTGACCAGATTACGTCCAAGCTTCATCCCAGGTAATAAAGTATCTCCTGGATAATCAAAACTCTGCCACACGAAATTAACTTCTCGTTCACTATTATTTCCATCACCGACAACAAGGTTACCGGAATCCAGGAGCCGTGCTTTTGGATTCATTAACAATCTTGATGAGTTTGATGACCAAATTGAGGCATTGGAATTGTCAACAAGTACAAGAATTCCATTGGGATTGAGTAATAACACTCCTGAATTGTCATTCAGTGGAATGTTTCTGTTGGCAACCCAGACAACAGTTCTAGTTGCTATCTTCTTGAACCATATGCCAACGTAGCGATTCTTCGAATTTCCAGGGCTGAAAAATCCAAGCTCGTAAACCCCTCCAGCTGAAACAATTGTGTCACCATCTCTAATTGGTTTTTCTGTTGTGATTGTGTCTAATGCTGTGGAAATTAGCAAGATGGAAAGAAAAATGGAGCAAGAAGATAAAAAATGTTTCCCTTTCATGATTATGATGATTCGTGCCTTCAATTTTTCGAAAAACTTAAAGCCTTGATAACACACACACACAAAAAAAACACCAGTTCCTTTCATTGACAAGCTAAGGTCAATTTTTTTTTCACTTTTAACTGTTGAGGGGCAGCTAAGAATTAGGATGTGATGGGTCTGAACCTGTTCATTGTTGACTTCTAAAAGTATTAAACTTATAAGAATTAGGATGTGATATGATTGAACATTCGATAATAATGCTTAATCGTAGTTAATTAGTTGGCAAATTATATACATAGACACTCAAACTTGTCATCAACTACGAGCTAGTTAGACACATTAACTATCGTTAAGACACCTTTAGTTGGCATAAGTGTTGCTCGTGCACGAGTCAGGCAAACCACACGCGTGAGCTACAAACTGCCATGACATGTTAAATGATGGAACAATGTTGAGTCAGTACTAGTGCGAGTTCTGTGGATTCAACTGCTTAGCTCAAACTATGTATATACATAGGTAAACATAAATTAAAATGTATGCATGTAAGCTTTTGCTTAATCATTGCATATTCAACTCTATGAAACAAAAACCATGCTGATTAATTAGTGTCATCTAGAAGTTAGATTAGTACTACAGGTCTCGTGCTTTAAGTTAACATAGGCATTCTAGATCTATTACAACAACAATAATTGGGTAATGCTAACACCCTGCCTATATGGCCCACCAGGAACTAGGGTGGCTTGGATTGGAGTAATGATCAAACATGACGTTTGCTTGCTGAACTTGGTTAAAAAATAAAGTTGTGTTTTTGCTAAAAGTTGACGGTAAACGTTTGATCCTAACACATACTCAATATAATCTCACGCGTGAATGTGGACAGGTTGTTTTCTTCTCTTTCGAATTGTCAACTCTCAAAACCAATCAGATACGTTGGATATTGTAATAAGAAACAAATGTACTAGTTGCATCTAATACACCAATCTCTTTCATTTGACTAGATGCGTTTACCATTGTGCCAAACGTTATTGCCATAGTCGAAAGCAAAGCCATGCTGCTCTTGGGTACCACTTATTAGGATCAAGTGGTTACTATCATGCCAAAAACTATAGCCGATAGTAAAGGTTAACTCTATTTCTTAATTTAATCCACCAAATAAACACTATGTTCAATCATGACTCTAATCTGGGCCACCTTAGCCCCCATCATGACCTTGCCATAGACAAAATGTTGATGGTACCCAACACTTACTACTACAGTACTATAGATGTTACTAATGCAATGAGGATTCAATAATTTATATATATATTTATAAAATGGATCCTATTTGCATAGTGTATGGGAATTGATCAAATGAACCTCTTCATCATGCCCTTTAATGTCAGACAAAATGTTGCATAACATGAACCACAATTTAATGATCAAGAAGATTTTATTTGTATTATTAGAGTGTTAGCTGTCAATAACTGAGAAAAAATATTTTGTATTATTAAAGCAAGTGGGCTTACCGAAAGTATGTTACTTTGTCGGTAAGCAAGGCTAGTGGCTAAAATAATTTATGTAACTGTAGTTTGATAGAAATTAAAGAGCCATAAAAATAAAAATAAAAAATAGAAAGAGTCATAATATTAGAAGGGATATAAGTAGGTTTCAGCCCATATGCCCATTTCATCATGTTCAGATCATGAAGTCTCTTTCGATTAAAAAATAAATAAAATTATCCATATTTTATTTTTACGTCAAATCAATAAATATATAGTTATGTATTTGTTGAATTTCTATCACATTACTATAATTAACTAAAATGCATATTTATTTCATTTATTCACTTAATCATATATATATACTAGTCCTTAGGAACGTGCGTTGCACGTTTATCCCATATTATTGAATTATTATATAGAAAATATTGAAATTAACAATATTAACTTTATCATTTACATCATATTCATTAAATAAAATTCATAATAGTGGAATGTTTTTTTTTTTAATCATAACAGTGGAATGTTGCATTTGCCATCAAGCAAGAAATGTGAAGCTAATTAAGATAATATAACATGTAATGGTATGAATATGTCGATATAACTTATCCTCAATAATCTCTCATTACGCACTTCACACGTAGATCCCATATCCAATTTGAAAACATAAAAAGAAAATTTTAAGAATAAATATAAAAATCACTTACAAAGGAACCAATTTACATGAAAATAATGGTATGAATATGTCGATATAACTTATCCTCAATAATCTCTCATTACGCACTTCACACGTAGATCCCATATCCAATTTGAAAACATAAAAAGAAAATTTTAAGAATAAATATAAAAATCACTTACAAAGGAACCAATTTACATGAAAATAATGGTATGAATATGTCGATATAACTTATCCTTCGAGAGATATGTATCCTTCATCTACATCAATTAGAATAAAAAATAAAATATAAAAATTATTAGTGTATAAAAGAGTATATATTTTTATTTCATTCTAATCCATACATAGTGATAAAATCTATTGTCTTCCAAATATTCATTCTCTATCTATCAATATTATCACATATGATGACGTCTTCGATCCAAATGCAACACTAATGCTACTATCCCTAACAGTTCTAAAAAGACAATGATATTCTTTTTCTTCTGTACCTAGAAGATCTAGTGTAAAGGAACCAAAAAAGTAATATTGGAGCAAAATGAGGTAAACAACATAATAGTTAGATATGGTCATAATTATTATCTAGAATAATTTTCTTCCAAAGATGATAGCTAGGTCAGATCTGAAACATGAAAAATTAAGCTCTAACAAAATAAGGTGAAAAATTAAATGGAAGAAAGAAAAGCAACGACTATATATATATATTATATTATGTGAAATGACAAAGAAAGGAAGAAGAGAGTTCAATTCACTTACCCAAAGTATGTAAATCAGTGAAAGCACCGATTTGAATTCCTCCGACAATTACCTAAAAACTAAATATTAAAAGAGAATTTTCTCAAAATATGAAAATATATTAGATAATGTTAAAAACTAACTTTGTGAATAGATGGATTTCAACCTCCGATCCGTGAAAATTTCCAATATCCATTTCCATCATTGCATGCTCCGTATGAACTTTTAGAACTTATACACATTTTTCTTCTGTAAAAAGCAAAAAAATACAATGAAAGTAATAAGTAATCAACTAATGTATTTAGAGAAAAATGAAAATTTTATTTAATAATCATGCATTTTTGCAAAAATAATGACCATCGGCTGGCCACCTCTTTGCTACACAAATATTATATATAGCTCTCCAAATTTATTACCCTCGCAACTCTTCATTCTCTTTATTTTATATTATAGCTCTCAAAATTTATTACCCTTGCAACTCTTCATTCTCTTTATATTTTATTATCATAATTATATAGCAATAAAGTGAACATTTCTCTCATAATTAATTACCTTGCAACTCTTCATTCCCCTTCTTTATTATAATTATTATAACAATAGGTGAATATTTATAAGTAGAGAGAGAATAATTAAGATTAGGAAGGAAATGAGAAGCCAACAAACGGAGAAAACAAACAAGTAGGTATATGATGATTAGCATTAGTATAATAATATAATAATATGATATATGATTATTATTTAATTAATTAATTTTTATTACTTTTTTAATTTAATATAGGGTTATTTTCATAATTCAACTCTTGAGGTTAAGCTCTTCCCACTTATAATAATATATGATATAAAAGAGAATCCTAGGCCCGCCTACGTGGCACCACCACAAACCAGGATTCATTTTTTAATTTATCCCCTTTCATGAAAAGTTGCGACTTTAATGAAAAGTTGTGACTTTTATGAAAAGTTGCGACTTATATGAAAAGTTGTAACTTCTATGAAGAGTTGCGACTTTTATAAAAGGTTATGACCTTTCCGAAGAGTTGTAACTTTTCCAAAGAGTTGTGACCTTTCCAATAAGTCAGAATAAACATTTGTTCACACTACCCTTTGTTGTCTCACTATAAATAGAGGGATTTCCTCTCATTTTAAAACAACAAAAATTCTGAACTTCTTCTTCTTCTTCTATACAATTAAATATTCATGTACAATTTTTTCCATTCTGTTTCATCCTATTGTTACAGATTCTGGTATGTTTTTTTACAGTCATTAATTTATGCTTATGTTATTAATTGTTGTTTTTGAGTACATGTTTTAAACTTTGTTATTTATGTTTCTGCAAATTATTGTTTAAGTATTTGTTAGTACAGATTAAACAACACACATTACTTGAGTATTCACGCAAGTTTTCTCTACTGAAATTGTTGAAGGTACAGTAAAATAATTCCTTAAAGATCTATATTATTATCTCTTGAAGACAAAATTCAAATTTGGTATGCCATTGTAAAGACAGAAGGACCTTAAAAACTTTATCTCACCTTGATATGCGAAGTGAACTAGGAAAAGAAGACAAGAATTAATAAACATTTGACATGTGTTCAAGAATGTGCCGGATGACCTATAGAGGAATATGACTAGACTGTAGCCTCTTTTAATCCCAAAGACATAGATAACTACACAATAAATTTATTGCTCATATTCAATATGAAGTATGGATAGATTCTCAAGTTTACTGCAAGTTGTAAAAACTTTCTTGAAGTAATAGATGTGTTTCTCGACACTGTGATTGGAATAGAGGTGTAGTTTCAAATTGAACTTCATCACTCTGGTATGTTGATTTTTAAAAAACACTCAAACAAACTGAATAATTTGTGTAATCTTTTTCCCTTTCAAGTATATATAATAAGTTGAATTGTTGTCCAATTTGATACATTCTCCCTTTAATTTTTTATTTTAATAATTACTTATGATACATTTAAATGGGAAACTTTAAAATGATATATGTGATTCAAAAGGTAGAGCTGAACTTTTTACATGTTAGAATTAGAATATTTATTCATTTGTTTCATCATTTTAAAATTTATTTATCCCTTCACCAACGATTTTTTATTTATTAGAAAATCTAATATCTCCGGTATGGTTGATGTTCATTTGAATCCCCAAAAATATCAAGTACTAACACTTCCTGGGCAAAAAGATAAATTATAAAATTAAATTAAAGATGATTGATTGAAGGATAAATGATAAGATATTATAATTATCATCTTCCTTTACATTATTAATGTTTGTTATATGTAATCTTGTATGTAAGATAATATAGTGTTTTAGTTTTAATGACTCATAGATTTTAAGTATTATTTTATAAATTCAATGATTTTAAATTTCCGCGCGAAGCGCGGGTAATTTTACTAGTTATCTATAATACTTAATCCGTCTCATATTATATGTTCATATTATTAAAAATAGTTGATCCAAGTTACTTGTCATGACAGAAAATAGAATTTATTTTTAAAAATTCACTTTTTATTTAATTAATTCTTTTTGAAAGTATTAATATTGCAAAGTTCCAAAAAAGTTCCTCCATTACTAATCTTGATCGATAAGGCACATAAATAAAATGCATTAATTATCAAATGTGAATGAAATTAGCTTGTTTAAAGAGCATGCAAAGAAGAAAGTGGACAAATAACATGAAACAGAGGAAGAAATATCTTGTTTGCAATTCAAACTTTCAAAATTAACTTATTTTTGAGAAATACTTATAATAAAAAACTGTTTGTGTTTGTCAATAAATTTAATCAAATAAATTATAAATAATATAATTTAACGTAAATATCAAATGCGAATAAATATTTAGGCCTCTTTTGCACAAATTGACAGAATGATTCGGATGGTTCTTGAATCTTGACATTAATAAACCAATCTCACATTGATGAAAGAACTGGGCAATCGTCAGCCCAGCCGCATGTTAATAAATGTCAGTCCAATAATAAAATATCCAATAATTCTAATTTTTAAGTTTCCAACCAACTGAATTTAATGGTTCAAATGTATATGTCATTCTTATTATAAATAGTTGATTCATAATATTTGTTATTTTATAAAATCAATGCATAAATTATAACATTCTTCCTATTTTACCCTTGTGAGTTATTAGTCTTGAAAGTATAAATTTGACTAACATAGAAAAACTAAATGAATAATGTTCATTGGTCAAATTAATTAATCAAAATAAATTAATTCATATTCATTGATTGAAAAGTTTGACTTAAAAAAAATTAAACAAGAGTAGAATGGTAAACTTATTTAATTTCTTAATGCACGTCGAATAAAAAATGGTGACATATAAATAAGAACAGGGGAATACTATTTTGGAAAAAAATAAATTACTAAAAATTAACTCCCGAAACAAAGGTAGTTTTAAAAAATTGTTAATATTAGAAAACCATATATCTTCATTTTGGTCTCTATCGATATATATCAAAATCTCCTTGAATATTATATTTCATATATAACGTGAAAATTATTTTCTAACTGTTAAAGAGCAAATTGCAAGAGTTCAAGTAGAAAATTATATTTTCAGCATGACAAAACTTGTCTTTTTGTTTTTATTTTTTCTCAGTATAATATTATAATATGGTGACTTTTTTTTTTGGTTGAAAATATGGTAGACTTCATAACGATTTACAATTTAAAGGAAAAAAAAAAAGAAATGAATGTGTCAACCGTGAAAGCTGGAATTAGTTATTTTGACCTGATTAATTACATTAGGAAACGGAAAAAATATTTCGTTGTATTTTTTTAATCTGTCACTTCACTTAAAAGATTTGGTCAAATATTTGTCTCTTTAAAAAATTATTTAAAAAAAACATAAATCGATTTTAGGGATAATTTTGCACTTTTAATCTTTTAATGAATGATGAATTTTAATTTTAATTTTTATAATATTCGATTAAGTGTATGTAATTTTTAGGTTATTGTTTGAATTATATCACTCTCAAATATGAAATAACATTATGAATTCAACTAATACAACATTAATGAAACGATTTAACACTAAATAATTCATTAACGTTATAAAGACTCAAGATCAGAGAAATAAAGAAATACATAAATTAATTAAAGATTATATATACATTTGATCAGATTATAATATGGGAAGTCAAAAGATTACAACTTTGAAAACTATAGTCTTAGGCTGTTAGCCGCCTATAGAGTTTTTGGAAAGCAAATATTAGTTCGTTTCCTTAAAATTAAGGGAAAATGAGTTTTACATTTTACACCTAATAATATAATTTAATAGTTATTAAATTGAAAATCATGAGGTAAAATTAAAAATATCAAACGATTTTATTTTATGTAAAAGGTCTTGCATCTTATATATGTATGATGCAAGGTAGCATGTACATCATAAAATTAGTCGAGATGAGTTCATTTGAATCTTAAATTTTTGACACCAAGTATAAGTACATATATATAAAAATTTATTAAAATCTCAAGAAATATTAAATCTAAACCCCTAATTCCACATTCTAACACTATAATAAACTGAATTTCAAAAAAAATAAAAATTTAATTCATTGAATTTTTAAGTTTGGATCCATCTACAAATGTACCCAAATTAACCCAAAAAATTAACACATATTTCATAAAATTACTCGAGATAGGCTCAAATTGATCCGATCACACGAGTCATAAAATAAACCCATTGCATCCAGACAAAAGTCGGTTGACTATGCCGACAAAGTTTTAACAATAAATTATCACCATTCACCTCTACCCCATCTCTATATTTATTACACAAAGCTAACCTTTCTCCCCAAGAAAAAATAACTTGAAAAAATGATATACTCAAATGTGTGGCACGGGAAATGTTTTATTTTTAATTAGAGGTCTCGAATTTGAATTTTGAATATGGAAAAAAAATTATTGAAGTAGATTTGAGCTCTGTATATGAATTAAATCATGTTGGAAATACCATAATGAGTCGAGCCCAGCCCAAATTAATATTTGATTATTGTACCATTTTAATTCTCACCTGTCTCATCAACATAACAAGAATCTTCAAAATGGTCCAAATTAATAGCAAGGTCAATAAATTTTACTAATTTTTATAATTGGGTTATTTCAAGCTTTTAGTTCGTGGAGTCTACTGCCGAATTGCGGTGGGTAATTATTAGTTAAAAATACAGTTGTCGATTATTGATTGGTTTAACATGGGCTAGTGACTTTTACCTTTATCAAACTAAAGTGTTTATTTGATCACTAGCTAAGTTTGAATATGTAACTTATAATACATGTCTAAGTTTAAGGGACTATTGATAATTAGCCTATTATTTATAAATCGAATGTGTTTAAGGAGCTATCGCGATACTTAGCCTATTATTTATAAGTCGAATATTGTAGACATGACTTTCTGATTCTAAACTGGTGGGCAGGAAAAAGTTAAGCTTGACAATCAATAGTATTGATTTTGTTTTTTTGTGTCAGCTATGTTGAGGCTGTTCATTTGCTGTCAATTTCTCTTCATGTTACTAACTTCTGCAGCACTAGACACAATCACTACAGATAAATCCATTAGAGATGGTGACACAATTGTTTCAGCTGGAGGGGTTTATGAGCTTGGATTTTTCAGCCCTGGAAATTCGAAGAATCATTACGTTGGCATATGGTACAAGAAGATATCACCTACAACTGTTGTGTGGGTTGCAAACAGAGATATTCCACTTAATGACACTTCAGGAATGTTAACACTTAATCCCAATGAAATTCTTGTACTTGTTGATAAATCCAATGTATCAATTTGGTCATCAAACTCATCAAGATCGTTAAAGAATCCAAAAGCATGGCTCCTGGATTCCGCGAACCTTGTTGTTAGTGATGGAAATGATAGAGAACAGGGAATTAATTTGGCGTGGCAGAGTTTTGATTATCCAGGAAATACTTTATTACCTGGAATGAAGGTAGGAATAGATTTGATTACGGGCATGGATAGGTATGTAACGTCATGGAAGAGCACGGATGATCCTACTCCTGGTGAATATGTAGATCGTGTTGATTCACATGGATACCCTCAATTGTTCTTGATGAGAAATTCATCTGTAGTGTTTTGCTCAGGGCCATGGACTGGTGCTGCGTTTTCTAGTAGTCCTAGTAATAAACCAACTTTGTATTATACGTTCGAGTTTGTTGTCAATCAGAAGGAAATTTACTTTAAATACGAGCTTAAGAATGACTCTATGCCCACCAGGGTGGTGCTCAACCGGATGGGGTGATAGAACACTTAATATGGATTGAGCATACTCAGAGCTGGTTTCTCTACTTGACAGCACAACTGGATAATTGTGATCGTTTTGATTTATGCGGACCTTATTCAAGTTGCAACATCAATAACTCCCCTCCATGTGACTGTTTGAAAGGTTTTGAGCCTAGGTTTGTATTTGTTAAACTTTGTGATCATCTCGCGTTAAGCTATTAGAGAGAGTGCACTTTTGAATTTTGATTACTAAGTTATGTTTTCACACACCCCTCATGTGTGTGCTTGATTCTTTTTCATGGACCAAACACGTGTAATTATTTTTTTGCCTTCACAGGTATCCTCAAGATTCTGCAGCAGACTGGTCTAGTGGCTGCATAAGGAGAACTTCTTTAAATTGTACCCATGATGGTTTTCTTAAATTTACGGGTATCAAGGTGCCGGATTCTAGAAACTCCTGGTATGATGAGAGAATGAACCTTGAAGATTGCGAGAAAATGTGCTTGGCTGATTGCAATTGTACAGCCTACTCAGATCTTGATGTTAGAAATGGCGGAAGTGGATGCTTACTATGGTTTGGAGAACTCATAGATATACGAGAGTTCAGCCAAAAAGAGCAAAATCTGTATGTGAGAGTAGCTGCTTCAGAATTAGGTAATGACCCTACTCTGCATAAATGCACTAACTCTTTAGAATTGAAGGAACTCTGCTACCTAATTTACTTACATGATGGACATTAAAGTTGATTAGGTGCTTTAGTAGTTGGTAATATGGCGATTTCATTGTGAAGGATTTCATTTTCGGTGGTACTGGAACGGAAGTAGCTTGCTGCAAAGAGCATTTGAATAATTTCATATCTTACTCTACGACTATATGGATACTAGGACATAACCGGTTAGTAGGATTGCTAAGGGATGAGACACTTCATTCCCTTAAAAGGCTTAAAAACATGCTAGACCTCATGACAGATCAAGGCTGTTGACAGCGGGTGATAATCATATGCATTCTGTCCTTAGTAGTGCCGCTTGTAATCAGTGACACTGTACTTTAATATGTGTCATCTTTCAAAGAAGATCTCCAATTTAACAATGCAGCTTGTAATCAATTAAACATTGACTACTTTTTCAGTAATCTTGTTGATTGAATGCCCTGGTCTACAAGTTACAAAGTCTGCAGGGCTTCATAACAAAATAAGAAGTAATACAATCAATGCAATTAACTACTGATATGGCTAACTCATATGTAAATTGAATACTGATTATGAACTAATATAGAACATGTTCAGACAGGACGCGGAGGAGAAAGAGGTCAGTCCTGATTGGTGTCATTTCAGCAGTGGTAGCAACGCTTATCCTCAGCTTTTTAGCTTGGTTTTACTTCCAAAGAAGGAAAAGAAGAAGAATAGGTAAATATGCCTGAGGTACTCTTGTCTATCTGGCTGACATTGTTCGCCTTGACCAAATTCTCATTGATAGCATGTTTGTGGCAGGCGAATGTATATTGACAGGTTCAAAAGTTGAAAATGAGGACATGGAGCTTCCATTGTTTGATTTAGTTACTGTTACTAGCGCCACTGGAAACTTCTCTTCTGCTAATGTGATTGGGGAAGGCGGATTTGGACCGGTTTACAAGGTAAATCAACTTTGATCTTCAACTTCTAGCTGGAAGTGGCATCTTTAACCCTTGATAGAAAATTGCAGGGTATCCTACCAAATGGACAAGCAATAGCAGTAAAGAGGCTATCGGAGTATTCTGGACAAGGCATTCAAGAGTTAAAAAATGAAATCGTTCTCATTTCCAAGTTGCAACATAGGAATCTTGTCAAGCTATTGGGTTGCTGCCTTGAAGGAGAAGAACGGATGCTAATCTATGAGTTCATGCCCAACGCTAGCTTGGACTATTTCATTTTTGGTCTGCTTTTTCGTGATTTATTGCCTATACTAGTACTTGACAAGCCCTCAATATCTCTGATCACTCAATGATTAGTTCTACATTGTGCAGATCCAAGCAGAAAAGCTTCACTTGGATGGAAGAATCGTTTTGAAATTGCTATGGGAATATCTCGTGGTCTTCTTTACCTTCACCAGGATTCAAGATTAAGAATTATTCACCGAGATCTCAAGACCAGCAACATTTTATTAGATAGTGACATGAATGCCAAAATTTCTGACTTCGGCCTTGCCAAAATTTTTGGTGGAGATCAAGTGGAAGGAGAAACTAAGAGTATAGTAGGGACATTGTAAGATTCTACACATCTTTAAATCGTATAATCTTTATTATATTAGATCAGTACATGAGCATAAACTTATTGAATTGATGTAGTGGATATATGTCCCCGGAGTATATTGTTGATGGGAAGTATTCAGTAAAATCAGATGTATACAGCATCGGCGTAATCATTCTTGAAATAGTTAGTGGCAGAAAGAACAGGAAATTTCGTCATTTGGATCATCATCACAATCTTTTGGGACATGTAAGCACAAAACTTCACTCCCTTAATTCACTCTTAGCTTCCTATTGTGAATACATTTGTATAAATGTGTTGTTCTGTTTGTAATTTAGGCATGGTTACTCTGGAGTGAAGGCAACGCGTTGGAACTGATAGACGAAAGTATCAAAGAATCCTTTTCAGAATCTCAAGTGTTGAGATGCATCCAGGTTGGTTTGTTATGCGTCCAAAAACTCCCCGAGGATAGGCCTACAATGGCATCAGTAGTTTTCTGGTTAGGCAATGAAGGTCTAGTTCTTCCTCAACCAAAGCAACCTGGTTTTTTCATAGAGAGGAATTCAATAGAATCAACAGAGTCATCAACTGATGAAGTATATGTAAGTAGCAGCGTGTCGATAACAGTTCTAGAGCCAAGATAAACATAAAATTCCAATTGGAAGTTTTTTGAAATGTACACACTTCTTTCATATTGTCAATATGAGTTCTACTGTATTCTACTTATATATAAGAGTGAGTTTATGATGGGACATTTGAATGTCCCATCATAAACTCCCTATATAATATTCTACTTATATTCTACTTTTTTTCTACTATATAATATATATAATATATATTTATTTTCTAAGGGAGTTTATATAATATAATATATATATAATATAATATAATATAATATAATATAATATAATAT
>NW_006239238.1:551857-585385 GCF_000226075.1 Solanum tuberosum
TTTTTTATATTTAAAAATTGCGTAAAAATACTATAAATCATGATAATTGACAACATAAAATATGTTTTGAAAAAGATACAAAAAATTCCATTGATTCTTGAAGTTAATCTATCGTAAAAATACTATAAATCATGATAATTGACAACATAAAATATGTTTTGAAAAAGATACAAAAAATTCCATTGATTCTTGAAGTTAATCTATCGTAAAAATACTATAAATCATGATAATTGACAACATAAAATATTTCAAAAATAAATACATTTTAAAAAATTTGATTGATTCTTGAAATTAATCTATAGTTAAAAATTATGTATAAAATACAATTAATCGTGATAATTGACAACTTAAAATATTTATTAAAAAACAGGAAAAAAATTGACTGATTCTTAAAATTAAATCGTGATAATTGACAACATAAAATTGTTCAAAAATGTTGTATGTGGGTAGTCTTATTGTGCCTTGAATAGCGTCAAAGAAGTACATGTTTGTGAATAAAAAAAAACTTATTCCTTTATCCACGCAAACAATCGCTTCAAAAACTTCGTTATTAGCCCCAAAACATACCATTTATGTTATTGGGCCTGTGCATAGCACGGGCAACAAAATCTAGTATATGATAATAGTAATGTTCTTATCATGTTTGCAGCATGACAAAAACTTGCCTTTTTTATTATTTTTCCTTGATATCTTATTATATGGTGACTTTAGAATATGAAAGAAAAAAATGAGGTAACAGTGTGCAATAATTTTAGAGAGTTGAGGTTTTTGGTCAAGCGTTTAGAAAGAAAAAAAAAGTATTTTTGAGTTGTAAAGTAAGCTTAAGAAAATATTGTAGTTTTTTCTCCCAAGTACTTTCGGAACCTTGGCCAAGAAAAAGTGATTTTCAAAGTGATGAGTCAAACACAAATTTGCTTGGATCCAAAAAAAACCTCAAAAAAGTATTTGTATAAAAAAAACTACTTTTCAAAATGGGTAAATTTTGAAAATTTGACCAAACAGGTTGTAATTTAGCATGTTTAGGTAATAAAATGAGGTAACAATATGCAATAATTTAAATCATGATTAAGTTCTAATAGTTCGAAAATCACTTCGAATCATTATTTTAATCATGATTAGTCAACAGCGTGCAACTTTGAAACTCTAATTAGCCGCCTCTATGGCCTCTCTCAACAGAAAAGTTGAAACAATTATTAACCAACTAATCAGTAAATTAAATTAATTAAACAAAGAAGCGGTGATAGACCTTTATTAATAAAGATTTGTTTGGTTGAAGAGATTTGGAGTTATTTCCGATATAAAACTCATACCAAAATTATGAATTTATTATCTCATATAAAAGATGAAATTATTTATTCCGATAATAATCACAAAATTATAATCAACTTAAACGACTCGTGTTATCGAAAATCAAATAATGGATCACCTCCTTAAGATGCTTTCAAAATCCACTTCACATTTCACATCCAAGAGATGTAGCCTAGTAGTCCACAAAGTTGCTCGGTAATTATGAGTCTCAAATTCAAATCTCAACGTAGATAAAATAAAATAAAATATTAGGGGTGTATGTAATAGGATTGAAGAAAATATTTTCTAAAAAACAAGTGTTTGGTGTATGTGTTAGTGAGAGGTAGTGTAATTAGTCCAGGTGTGCCTGACTATTATTTTAATAAAAAAGTTTTTCTTTTCATAATCTGTTTAAGAGGAATATTGAACATGACTTGTTGATTCTAAAGTGGTGGGCAGGAAAACTCAACTATGTCAATCAAATAAATGTATTATTATTATTTTTTGTATCAACTATGTTGAGGCTCAAAGGCCTTAAGATTGCCAATTCAAAAAAAAATAGAGTCAAAATCCATGAAAGGCCTATTTTCATTATGCATTTGCTGCCAATTTCTCTTCATTTTACTAACTTCTGCAGCATTAGACACAATCACTACAGATAAATCCATTAGAGATGGTGACACAATTGTTTCAGCTGGAGGGATTTATGAGCTTGGATTTTTCAGCCCTGGAAATTCGAAGAATCGTTACGTTGGCATATGGTACAAGAAAATATCAACTGGAACTGTTGTTTGGGTTGCCAACAGAAACATTCCACTGAATGACAATTCAGGAGTGTTAACACTCAATCCCAATGGAATTCTTGTACTTGTTGATAAATCGAATGTCTCAATTTGGTCATCAAACTCATCAAGATCGTTAAAGAATCCAAAAGCACAGCTCCTGGATTCCGCAAACCTTGTTGTCAGTGATGGAAATGATAGAGGCCTGGAAAATAATTTCGCGTGGCAGAGTTTTGATTATCCAGGAAATACTTTGTTACCTGGCATGAGGATTGGAAAAGATTTGGTCACGGGAATGGATTGGCATGTAACGTCATGGAAGAGCATGGATGATCCAACTCCTGGTGAATATGTAGATGGTCTTGATTCTCATGGATATCCACAATTGTTTGTGTGGAAAAATTCATCTGTAGTATTTAGCTCAGGGCCATGGAATGGTATTGCATTCAGTGGTAGTCCTAATAATAAACCAAATACATATTACAGTTTCGAGTTTGTTATTAATCAACAGGAAATTTACTACACATATACAATTAGGAATGACTCCATTCCCACCAGGGTGGTGCTCAATCCGTCTGGTGTGCTAGAACACCTAATATGGATAGAGCGCAGTCAGAGCTGGTTTCTCTACTTGACAGCACAATTTGATAATTGTGATCGTTTTAGTTTATGTGGACCTTATTCAAGTTGCAACATCAATAACTCCCCTCCATGTGACTGTTTGAAAGGTTTTGAGCCTAGGTTTGTATTTGTTACACTATCTGATCATCTCACGTTAAGCTGTCAGAGAAAGCACACATTGGACTTTTGATTACTTACTTATGTTTTCACACGCCCCTCATGTGTGTGCTTGATTCTTTTTTTGTTACCTAATTATGTCTTCACAGGTATCCTCAAGATTCTGCAACAGAATGGTCTAGTGGTTGCGTTAGGAGAACTTCTTTGGATTGTACCCATGATGGTTTTCTTAAATTTACGGGTATCAAGATGCCTGATTCTAGAAACTCCTGGTATAATGAGAGCATGAACCTTGAAAATTGCGAGAAAATGTGCTTGGCTGATTGCAATTGTACAGCCTACTCAGATCTTGATGTTAGAAATGGCGGAAGTGGATGCTTACTGTGGTTTGGAGAACTCATTGATATACGAGAGTTCAGCCAAAATGAACAAAACCTGTTTGTGAGAGTAGCTGCTTCAGAATTAGGTAATGTCCCCACTCTGCACCATTCTCTCGTCTTAACAATATAAATACACAACTCTTAGAATTGAAGGAACTCTACTATCTTATTTACTTGATAGACATTAAAATTGTTTATCAGCCATTAAATGGCTGCACATCTACAATAGTTTCCCCTTAAGGAGGGAGCTGATAATCTAGTACGAACGTATCCATCTAGTAGTGCTGTACTTGCATTTGCCTCTCAGATCATCCACTAGTCCCCTTTGTTGCAGACTTTATTTTGTATAGAGTTTGACACTAGCAGCTATATTCAGAATGAATAACCATATAGGAGAGCAAAGATTGTTGCGTAACAGTTTCCTCCAAGGGATTTTAGGAAAGCTGCCTCTCAGCTTCTGATGTGCTAGACCTTATGGAAGATCAAGGATGTTAACAGCGGGGGATGGTCGTACACACTCTATCCTTTAATAGTTACTGATTAGCAAGTCTGCGGGGTTTCATAGAAAAATAAGAAGTAATACAATCAATGCAATTCATTACTGATATGGCCAACTCATATGTAAATTGAACATATTCAGACAGGAAGGGGAGGAGAAAGAGGTCAATCCTGATTGGTGTCATTTCAGCAGCAGTAGCAACATTTATCCTCAGCCTTTTAGCTTGGTTTTACTTCCGAAGAAGGAAAAGAAGAAGAGGTATATATATACTTGAGATACTCTTGTCTTTCTGGCTGACATTGTTGGCCTTTTACCAATTCTCATTGATATCATGTTTGAGGCGGGCGAATGTATATTGACAGGTTTAGAAGTTGAAAATGAGGAAATGGAGCTTCCATTGTTTGATTTAGTAACTGTTACTAGTGCCACTGAGAACTTCTCTTCTGCTAATGTGATTGGAGAGGGAGGTTTTGGACCCGTTTACAAGGTAAATCAACTTTGATCCTCAATGTCTAGCAAGAAGTGGCATCTTTGACTCTTGATAGAAAATTGCAGGGTATCCTACCAAATGGACAAGAGATTGCAGTAAAGAGGCTATCAAAGCATTCTGGACAAGGCTTTCAAGAGTTAAAAAATGAAATCGTTCTCATTTCCAAGCTGCAACATAGAAACCTTGTCAAGCTATTGGGTTGCTGCCTTGAAGGAGAAGAAAGGATGCTAATCTATGAGTTCATGCCCAACGCTAGCTTGGACTATTTCATTTTTGGTCTGATTTTCATGATTCATTAACTAAATACTACTTGATATGTCCTCAATATCTCTGCATCACTCAACGATTAGTTCCACATTGTGCAGATACAAACAGAAAAGCTTCACTAGCATGGAAGAATCGCTTTGAAATTGCTATGGGAATATCTCGAGGTCTTCTTTACCTTCACCAGGATTCAAGATTACGAATTATTCACAGAGATCTCAAGACCAGCAACATTTTATTAGATAGTGACATGAATGCAAAGATTTCTGACTTCGGCCTTGCCAAAATTTTTGGTGGAGATCAAGTGGAAGGAAAAACTAAGAGAGTAATAGGGACATAGTAAGTTTCTACACATCTTCAAATCATAGAATCTTTATTACATTCAATCAGTACATGAGCATAAATATATTGAGTTGATGCAGTGGATATATGTCCCCGGAATATGCTGTTGATGGGAAATATTCAGTAAAATCAGATGTATTCAGCATTGGCGTAATCATTCTTGAAATAGTCAGTGGCAGAAAGAACAGGAAATTTCGTCATTTGGAGCATCATCACAATCTTTTGGGACATGTAAGCACAAAACTTCATTCCCTTAATTCCCTCTCAACTTCCTATTGTAAATACATTTGTATAAATGTGTTGTTCTGTTTGTAATCTAGGCATGGTTACTTTGGAGTGAAGGCAACGCGATGGGACTGATAGATGAATGTTTGAAAGAATCATTTTCAGAATCTCAAGTGTTGAGATGCATCCAAGTTGGTTTGTTATGCGTCCAAAAACTCCCCGAGGATAGGCCTACCATGGCATCAGTAGTTTTCTGGTTAGGCAATGAAGGCCTGGTTCTTCCTCAACCAAAGAAACCTGGTTTTTTTATTGAGAGGAATTCAACGGAATCAGCAGAGTCATCTGATGAAGGATATCTAAGTAACAACGTATCGATAACAGTCCTAGAGCCAAGATAGACATAAATTCCAACAATTGTAACTTTTGAAATGTATCCACTTTGTCCTGTTTTTGTCAACAGTATTAGTGTATATATGGACTATATCATGAGGTGCATTGAGGAAGATAGTCTAGTATTTCTGTTTTTCATTGACATGTGTATTCTTCGATACTATAATAAACGTAACGAATTGGCCTATTCTGAATAACTTGTAAAAATCATGTCTCCGCTGCTGACCATCAAAATTGCAAACTATATGTACATATGAATAAGAAGTTGAGTCATTTTTGCATATGTACACTCAAGTTATGGATGATTGTATATATGAAGAAGATACTATTATAATTGAAAGGAAGTTGCATTGAAATTTCCTGTTCTCCCTGTGGGAAGCAACAAATATGATGGTTCATGTTTTTGTCCCTTTAATTTTTAGCCTTTTACTAACTTTATTTAATCATACCTATAGTTTGTGTTGTCTTGTGGTTTAAGGAAACACCCAGGAATATTCATGTACTTGCTGTGTATACAGTGTCCCAAAATACTTAGATCATAATTAGTGTCTTTTTGCAATCTTACAAATTAGTGGCATTACTAAATCCCCTCCAAAAATTATAAAGTATTGTGCTAGCAAGTGTTATATAGTTTGTAATATTGGAGTAATACTATGGTTGAAATAACAGTTAGAGTATCATGACTGAAATAATTTGGGTACTACTACTAAAAAAAATGGAATTAGTGACAGATAAATTTTATAGCTAAATAGTAAAATACGTTGCTAATAATACTTATCAATAGATTTTCATTAGCTATGAGCAAAATAGCGACGAATCAGCAACAAAATTCATAGCTAATTTCAGTGTTTTGTTTTTAGTAGTATATATCACTGAAATAGTTGAACGGATGCTATTGAAGTAGTTTGGATAAATACTACTGTTGAAAGAACTATAAGAAACATGACTTTTTCAAACAAAGTGTCTGTTTCAACCGTTTATGTTCGCTATAAATAGAGACGTCAATTATTCTATATCGATCACTTTTAATTCAACTGGTAATATGTGTGTTGTATCCAAAGGAGCATTGTCTAATAACCCTATACTCTTTTAAGACAGTAATTATATCACGTCTCAAGCCTTTTCTTCGTCTATTTTTGCTAACAGTAGATAGGGTTATTGCATAGGGTTACTAAATGCAAGTAAAAGCCAGAAAAGTGTCACATGATGCACTAATAATCTTGGCAATATACAAAATAATGATTAATATTAATTCGATTTTTTATCTGAGAGTGTTATAACAATGGTCCCCCTTTGTGTAATGCACGAAGGTAGCTGAGTCATAGTTTTTTTTATCGCTATATTCTTACGATAGCAATGTGGATTAACAACTAGAAAAAATTGGCTAAAAAAGAAAATAATTTGATCCTCAATTTTTATCTTGCAGTATTTTTTTTGTGTGCTGGTAAATTGCTTATTCAATTACTCTATTAGCTTACAATATATGTGATATTATTTTTCTTATTAGTATATTTTAATAAGAATAATATTTTTTTATATTTAAAAATAATTCAATTCTAAACTTTCCATATTTTGTAAGACAAATGTTATGATATGTTTCACAATTAACACTGTAAATTTCAGAAGCTTGTTTTATTTGTTAAATTTTACGATGAATCAAATTATATCACACAAATTAAAACGAAGAACGATATACAACCAAAACACAGAGAAGATAGATTGTGACTCAACGTAGAAAACATTCAGTACGTACGTTACCTTCCATTTCCGTATTTCTAGTTTTAACTCTATCGAAAAAACTATTAAAGATGAATTTTGAATTATATAGTGTTTTATATATTAGAGAAAACACAAATGGTCACCTTTTTAGTGTGGACCACGGCTGTCAAGTCTTTCTTTTTTTTTACCCTCCTCCCGTAGGAGCTCCCACCCTTTTGCTTCCTTAGTGACTCGAACTCGACGGTCAAGTGTCAATAATATGGTTCGATCAATATTTTTTTTTAAAAATAATATCATACTAATTTGTTCGATTACTCTGTCATACATAATCAAAATTATATTTTTTAAACTGTCCCAATCATTTCAATCGATTTTTCTTTGATATGGATTCAATAATTTTTTTTATCATATTAGAAAAGACGTTAGGTAAGAATCACAATTTTCTTAGAATATCTGATTTGTTACATTAAGCAATAACAAACTTTGATATAACACACAAAGTGCATCTTATCATCTAAAATTAATTATATACGAAAGTGATGCTCTACAAAATATGACAAAGTTCATATAATTACTAAACTCAAATAAATATTTAAATTAAGAGCAATTTATTGTCTTAATCTTTTTGGCAATTTACATAAATATATATTTGCATAATATAATTATATAAGTTATACTATCCTTAAAAAAAAATAGTTACACGTGAACAATATGTAGCCAAAGTGCCAAACACTCTAAGCTTGTTTATAAAAACAAAAAAATCTCCATTAACTTTTTATAAGGTTATAAATTTTACATCAAAACCTACAATTTTAATTAAATTAAAAATCTAATAATTAATTCGAGTATAAGTTTGATTTGATCAGTTTGGACGATTTTTAAATTTGTTTTGACACCCCTAACTGTGATGTGGCCTTAAAAAGTGTACTACAATTAATAAAAAATTGTGTCCACAAATTTTCAGCTTCTTTAAAATGTTGTACTTATTATTTTCTTTATCCACTTCTGTTTAAGTATAAGAAAAAAAATATTTCGATTTGCCCAAAAATATAATGGGACATTTAAGTTGAATGGAATAAGAAGTAGAAAGTACAACCTTAAATAGGAGATTGAATTTGAATTCCCTCTTTTTCTTAGATCAAGATCTTGGTTGGTTTAAAAGCTGTTATGTTGGCATTACTATATATTCTAAACCATAAATTTTGTCATTGAGAATTTTGAATTTATGAGTTTCGAATTGGAAGAAAAATATAACGATTTATAATTAAGTTCTGAATAAATTATCTATACAGATTAAGTCAATTTCTTGACATAAATATATAATTTTGATCAAAATTACTGAATTTTGTTGCACGGTGAAAAAACACCAACAAATTCTATGTCCACATGTGACTTTGAGGATTTGCAGCAACATCTTTTTGTTCTTAACTGATTATTTCCACGTTTCTTTTAATTTCTATTTTCTAGTTTTGTTTTTTGTCTCATATTTATTGATTTTATTCTGCTTTAAATCATTTATTCTCTATGTCTGTGGAACATTAATTATTGATTCAGATTTGAAACGCCAACGAATAAATTAAGGCTTCTATTTATTAATAAAGGTGTAAATATTGTCCATCTCTAAATTCTGTTTTTTTTATAAAAAAAAAAAACGTAAAGGACAAATCACACTAGCTAGCAAAGATATATAGGCACTTAATTATTAATTCAGATTTAAGAATATTAATTATTGTGTATGGAATAATGGAAATGTGCAGAAGTTGCCCTAGCTAGTAGAAGCAATTATTGAAATGTTATCCCATTACACATGCATGTACCCTACAAAAACACACGTACACATTGTTATCATTTACGTCACGGTAGTCAGCCAGTGGCGGAGCCAGGATTTTTAGTAAGGGAGTTCAAAATCTAAAAAAATAGACACACGAAGTAGTCGAAGGGGGTTCGACATCTACTATATATACCTAAAAAATTATTTTAATCATGTATAAATCATATAATTTTCCGCCGAACGACCCCCCTCATTGTAAGGTGGCTCCGCCACTGTAGTCAGGTACACAAAGCATCCCGCATTAGCAGAGTTAGTTCAGGGAAAGATCGCACCCCAAGGGATCAGATTTGGTGTAGACAGTCAACCTAATGCAAACATTTAGTGACTGTATTTCCACAACTCAATCATGTGACCTAGCTATAGCTCACATGGACAACGGAGACAACTTTACCGTTACTCCGAGGCTCTTACAACCCATCGTTATCATTCAAATCTAAGAAAATCAAGAAAGAGTAGTGTGTGTGAGGTTTTCCTGTAAATCTCACTAAAAAACAACTCCTTTTTCATAAGTGTACTGTGCTTTCAAATGATTCCTCATGCAACTTCCAGGAAGGATAGAATCTTACAAGCCAACAACTTTACAACCTCCACACATTAATTTCTTTCACTATATATATATACACACACACACATATATATACACACACAAAACATACACACAAACACATATTTCTTTAGTGACCGCGAAAAATGGAAGATCCTTATGGATTTGAAGATTATTTCCCTTCAATGATGGAGAGATTAGGCGCGGAAGGATTCATGAGGGAGCTTTGCAATGGATTTTGTTTACTTATGGATGTGAGTATAGGGCTAATAACATATGAAAGTTTGAAGAGAAACACTATGAATCTTGGTTTAAATGATTTAAGAGATGATGAGTTGATTTACATGTTGGCTGAAGGAGATTTGGATGGTGATGGAGCACTTAATCAAATGGAATTTTGTATTCTCATGTTTAGATTGAGTCCTGGTTTAATGGATGGATCTAAGCAATATATGGATGATGTGGGGCTTATTCATTTCCAACCCTAACTAGGTTAATTTTTATTAATTCCTTAATTTGTGTGTTTTATTGATGTAACTTGTATTAATATCATGAGAGATATGATGATGATCTTATGCCAAATAAATAATTCTCCATGTATATCTATTTGTGTGTGTTTATTGATTTGAAGGAGTGATGATTATTAATTATCATACTACAATATCAGGTATTTCCAATTTCATAATGTTTCATCTTTTGTACGTTTGTTCGGTGAAATAACGAAGGATATGCCTTATTAATGGAGAAGAGATGAAAGGGTTTGTTATATGTTGTTTAGGTCGATTAGAAGGTATAAAAACATCTCGATTCTTTTTATATTATTTTATTTTGGGATGGATCTTATAAGCAATACATGGATGATTAATTTGGGGATTATGATTCCCAACCCTAGTTTAATTAATTTATATGTTTCTATGTAACTTGTACTAATTAATATCACGAGGAGATGGTATCTTATGCCTAATTCTCCATGTATATCGATGTGTGTGTCTTAATTTGAAGGAGTGATGATTAATTAATTATCATACTACATGTATTTCGATTTCATAATGTTTCTCATCGTTGTTCAGTGAAATAGTGAAGGATATTTCATTACTAATGAAAAAGAAATGAAACGATATGTTATATGTTGGAAATGAAATGATTTGTTATATGTTGTTTAGATCGATCAGAAGATACGAAAACATCTCATTTCTTCTTTATTTTATTTGTTTTGGATGGATCTTAGTAATAAATGCATGGATGATTTGAATTGGGGCTTGTGATTTCTAACCCTAGTTTAATTTCTATGTTTCTATGTAACTTAATTATGTAGTAATATCATAACAGATATCTTATGCCAAATAAATTGTTCTCCATGTATACCTATGTGCCTTAATTTGAAGGAGTGATGCTCATTAATGATTATAAATTATATCAAGTATTTCAATTTCATAATGTTTCTATAGGTATCTTATGAGTAAAATAGTGAAGTATATTTCATTACTTCGACTTTGTGATGTTAGTATTCTCTCATGCTTTAGTTTTTTCTGTGTATAGTGAAGGATACTCAATTAGTAATGAAAAAAGTAGATGAACAGAATCTCTTATATGTTGTTCTTAGAGGTAAAAAAACATTATAAGTACAATTTGATATATACCACTTCATTAGAAAACTTTGAATTAAATCTTTGACACATTTTAATTCTATCCCGAGAAAAAATGGTGAAATCAAAATTTATATTAAGGTGATTCAAAATATAAAGAATTAAGCGAAGAAGATTCATTGTGTGTGTGTGTGTTTTGTCATGATAAAAGATATGGATAAAACTTTGTATAAATTAAAATACGTTGAATAATGGCAGTACATATCACTAAAGTACAAGGCATGCATTATATGCAGTACCAACAACCGAAGCTTCATCATTTTCTTAATAAGTATATCTTCTCACGTTTGCTTCAGAAAGCATGTTCCCGGAGACTGGGACGGAATCACGTAGAAGCAAGGGGTTCATTCAAAGTTTTTTTCGTAAAAAGTTATATTGTATATATAAAGTTGAATTTTTAGGCTTGACTTTTTGTTATGGTGATTTCTTCGTATTTTAAATTCCTTAGTAAATATTCTGACTTCACCTCTCAGTTGGAGATCATTTGAAAACAATTTAATATAATTTTAATTTCATTTTACCCTTATTAACAAACTTTGATAGTAACACAAATGATATGGTATATTTAAGAGCTTCTGTGAAGAGAATTCTTTCTTAAATTTGATTCGAGTTTAGATTAAAAATAATTTCAAATATCATTGCCTGATTTTTGCTTCTTTTTTTGTAGCTGAGTTAAGTACTAAATCAAACTTGTAGACTATTGTTTTTAATTTAAAACGTTTTTCTTGTTTGAAATAATGTTTTCTGTAATAAAAATGGACTGAATTTGGAATAATGTTTTCTGTAATAGTAAGGGAATAAAGAAAAGCATGTGTAAATATTAAAATCCAAAACAATACATTATATACATTGATAGTAGATATAGATAAATAATATTGCATTTCATTGTGATGAAAGTTGAAACCTCTTATATTCTTTTTTCTTTCAACAATATCCACTCTCATATTCAACATGTGCTCTATTGTCGTTTTTAATGGTCATGTAGTGTGGCCCCTGACATTACATCGAATTATTGATGTGTTTTTGGCTAAAATCATTCATCAACTATGACTCAAATTTGATGTACATTCTTATATTATCTAAGTTAGCAAAAAAAATTCTTATACTATCTAAAAAATAATAGAAATCATCCTATTTTTGTTAAGAAACTGATTGAACCAATAAAAAAAATAAAAATAAATGTGTTCATCATGTCTTAGCCATGACAAGAAGATCAAAGTTACCGAAAAAGAATAAGGATATGCATAGGAAATGAATCTTTCATTCTCAGAATTTAAATTTGTATATTGTTAGTTTTATTATGTTTTTTTGCATTATCAAGTAAATTGACTTGCAACAATACACAAGTCTTGAAATATTTATATAGTAGGTTCCGATGGTAGAAAGATTATGTAAAAATTCATTTTACAATGCAATTCACATTTTATACAATGTATAGAAATGTTCGAAATTTAGTGAAATTACGTAGCCGTTTAGTTATGAAAAAAAAATTAATTACTTTATTTGAAATTTTTGAAGTTGGAGTTGTATTTGGCCATACTTTCTACAAAGAATATTTAAAATTTGAATATATTTTATCTGAATATGATTTAAACACTCAATTTCCAAAAATTAGAAAAATCACTCAACTTGACTAGCTTGACCATGTTTACAAATATTCATTCGACTTGACACATTTTTTTGTTGGTGGCTGAGTTTCTTAAAAAAAAATAGACACAAGGATGAATGTTGAAACTTTTTGGATAGTTCAAAGATGTTTTTTGTTCACTTATATAACACAGAGATGTACTTTAGGTTTAAGTCATACTTCATAGATGATTTTAGCCAAAAACTCTTTTAAGTACAATTAAATTCAGGATCTAAAGTTCATGAATTATTATAATAATCAACATTAATAATATGGAAAAAAAATAGACAAAAGGATGAATCTTGCAACTTCTTGGATAATATAAGAATGTTTTTTGTTCACTTAAATAAAGAATGTATTTTAGGTTTAAGTCATACTTCATGATGATTTTAGCCAAAAACTCAATTATTGATTATTATTTTGTTGTGACTTGTGTTGTCAAAGCTAACTTTCACACACCTCAGCTAATTCCATGAGATACTTGTCAACCCCACCACCAACAAGAAGAAGTAACAAATAACTCTATCCATACCAAGGGTAGAACAGATTGAAAACATCACCTAGTATATTTTTTGTCTCTACTGACTCTTCTTTTATTTGAAATCTTTTACTCCATTTTTCTACAAAAATTATATTGCTGGTCAGGATTTCAAATGACTGTTAGGAAAGTAGAAACATTTATTTCAAATCATGATCTCAAATCATGTGTCCAAACACAGATCAAGACTTCATATGTTGATGCATAATACTACTAACATCCATCAGTACAAGCGATTTTCTAATGCATAACCAGACTGGTAATGACTAATGAGAAAAACACAAGCATATAGTGAAAGTGTCATGAAGAAGTTTTAGATTGCACAGCAAGTATCCAAAGGCAATCAAGTAACAATATTGTGAAGATGATAACCATAACAGATACAATCATCAAGAAGAGACCATAATAAGTTGATGTTGAGAGAGACAAGAGCTACAACAGTTCATATACATAAAATGACTCCAGGCGTCACAAAGGGCCTACTGGTTCTCGGGGAAGCTGGTCAATACAAGTGCAAACCAAGGGAAGACCTCGTCCACCTTCATTATGAATCTGTCAAAAAGAATCAAGAACATCTTAGCAAAGCACTAGGAGATGGGAATATTTTTTTATCAGTACAAGGAGTAGGGAGTAATTGAAGTCGTAAAATAATGGAGATGAGAATTAGTGAAGGAGCTACAAAAGTTAATTCAAATCTCTCAATAACCTTGAAAAGCAGACTCCACAAACTAATTAATGATACTCGAAGATCAACACAGTAAAAAAGTAATACAACTGAGGATGTGTTCAGCCAGGTTGCAACTATCTGCACGACAATTTCATTTCTTAACGGAATCTCACATACTCATTGATGGTGTGTTTTTCCCCTGTTTGGTTGGTCAAAATATTTTGAAAAACACTTTCTCTAGGAAAACAAATTCCTTATAATTCAGAAATTAATGCAAGTTTTGGAGATTTAAATAACATCCTTCAACTGTTCTCTCTTGTGTCAACTCTACTACATACAAGAATAAACTTCAGAAAGGTAAATGGGCAATTGCTTTCAATGTGACACAAACTTATTTCCTTAAATCTATGCAACTGCATCATAAATAGTCAAACAAGTAACTATCCTTGGAAAAGGGCCAGTGCAACTTCCATACTTGCCATCACTTGAAGAAGTTAAAATTATATAAAATGTGAGTAAATATGACACATATTGGTCCCATTCATTTCATTTCTTTCTTTTTCTGATGAAGTTAGATATATTCATTACTGGCATCAAGGATATGCAAAACCATTCATCGTATTTCATTAACTCCTTGACTAAAACCTGAAAAGGGATCAACCAAAAGAAACCACATCTTCCTGAATCAGTACTGCATTCTTAAAAGAACTGAAACCTGCTTCCTATCAAAATTGTCAGTGTTTCTGTGCAAGTAAACTTAATCTGATGGATAATAATAGCCTCAAAATGTCTACACCACTTTCCATGCTTACAGGAGATCTTTCTGGCTTAACAAGCACATGCACCATAGGGTTGTCTATCTTTTCATCACCCGGAACCAAAACACTCTTTATGTACACTTTCTCTTTCCCAACTAATCTTAAGGTAAGTTAATAGTTCCATGATAAGCATGTGGATGATAAAAAGAACAGCATCTAGAAGACTAGAGTAGAGCCAAATCATTAAAAAGATGGCCTTGGATTTTGCACACTTGGAAATGCCAAATTCAAGCATACATGTCGCTTGATAGACGACAAATTTAAAGAAGCGGCTTTGGACTTGGCATCTAATCTATCACAACTTCACCCTTCTTCTTTTTTTCCTTTCTCTTCTTCTTTTATTACTAGAATCAGATTTACGTCCAGTTCACTCATTGAAAGATGGTAATCCCCTTCAGAGAAAACCTATAGTCATGGTTAGGTAACAAACCAATGAAATATGTGACGAAACAACATTGCACGCCTTCACCTAGATATCTTGGGTAAGGAATTGGTTAATTCAAGATAACCCATAACTCCAACCATTTTTATCTTTTTGGACTTTCAACCCATAAGTCCAACCTTAAGTTGAGCTTAAACACTAAATTACTACAACAGGACATTTGGATCTAAAAGAGGATTAACTTTAGGATTAAACACATGTGACTGTTATTCTAAAACACGCTTACCCCGTGTTAATTCTCTCAGAACTAGGTACATGACTATCCCAAAGTAATTCCTTTTCGCATTTCAGATAATTTTTGTACCTAGGGTTCTTAGGTATGATGTCAATAACAGAGAAAACAATCATGACCAAATTACATTTTTCCCCAAATTATTACGGAAATCAGATTTCAGGAAATCAAGTCTATGAATCATAAAAGCATTAAGGTCATCCTTATATACTAAAAGAAACAGACTGCGACATGCCAAAATAGAACCGGTTATTTTTGTCAATCAAGGCAAATAACAGGAACAGAAACATAAACTAAACCTATTGAAAGATGGGGATGACAATGTAGTAGAAAAGCTTAGGAGGATGGAGGAACTAGCAATGGTCGGGGAGGCAAAGACTTCATTTTTTTCAGTTAGAATGTAGGAAGGAGGAATGCTGAATTTTGAATTCAGTATCCCCACTTACTTCCTTTCAACTTCTCAATTGATATTACTCCTACGTAGTTGAACTTAACTCTACAGTACTAAATTTTATCATCAAAAAGATAGATCAAACAATGTCTGATATCAAGCAGAAAATTAACAAGAAATCAGCCCTTGTACTCCAACCTGATTGTTCCATTAGGAACAGAGTTACTGTGAAAGGAGAAAATTATCAAGGAAGCACGACATTAAGTGATTGCTATTATACATGAAGATCATCAGAAACATAATAAAAGACTTAATAATGAAGAAATAAGCATAAAGAACAACATTCCATAATCCAAATAAACGAAATAAAGAGCACAAAGAAAAATGCTTACGGAGAAACATAAAATGAAAAATAGTAACAATCGGCATACCTTTTCGATCCTCAGAAGCATCATGATACTCTGCTTCCTCCTCATCTTCTTCAGCAGCTGAAGCAACAGAAACCACCGGCTCTACAACAGCATTTCCACCATCCTTATCATCGGGATACCTAACAACCACAACAGGACAAACACAGTGCCTAACACAATAATCACTAACACTCCCAAGTCTTCCATCACTTCCCCTCTTAGTAGCTCCAAATCCTCGACTCCCCATAATAACAGCACTAAGCCCTAACCTCTCAACCTCAAGACACAACCTCTCCCTCATATCATGATCCTTAACAATATGGATCTTAAACGGAATCTGAGCATCAACCAAAGGCTGAGCTAGATCAGCCGCTTTAGTAGTAGTAAACGTATCGAATTCATCCTCAAGCTTCCTCTGACTCTCCTCATTCTCAGTATCAACAATAGATAGATCAACAGATCCCCAATCAGCACCGTAGAGTACGGAAGTTGGACGGACGTGAACAAGGATAACAGCGTCACCAGGACGGAGGTACTGATTTACAGCCCACTTAACAGCGAAAGCAGACTCGTCGCTTAGATCGACAGCTATTCCGATCCTCCGCTGAGCTCCGGCGGTAGGGGTATCAGTGGTGGAAGGGGTGGTGGGTGGGGGAAAACGTGGAGAAGATGATTTGATTTTGATGTTAGCGAGACGGGGGAGATCGGAATCGGGGGTGGGGGGTGGGGGTTGTTGCTGCATTCTTATGGGAGTTGACCTTTTTTTTTGTATTGATTTTGTTTGTTTGATTTGATGCTTGTTTATCGCTATGGAAGCGAGAACTGCTCTATTTGATGATGATTTCGAAGAAGAAGAAGAAGGAATAAGAGAGAATCTAGAAGGGGAATAATTGATTAACTGTTGATTAGTGACAAAAGGTTCGTGTAGAAGCATGAGGTGGACGTGCCGGAGTGGTTATCGGGCATGACTAGAAATCATGTGGGCTCTGCCCGCGCAGGTTCGAATCCTGCCGTCCACGTTTTTTTTTTTTTCATTACTTGGATCTTAGGTAGAAAAACTGTTTTCGAAAGAAGTTGTCTGATCAACATTTAACGATTTTAAATAAGGATTTGTGTTTTTCTTAAATATCGGATGTGCTCTAGTGGTAATTACTGGAATCTTAGGTAGAAAGGTTGTTATTGAAAGAAGTTGTTTGATCAACATTTAACCATTTTAGATATGAATTTGTGTTTTTTTTAAATATCAAATGTGGTCTAGTGGTCAATAAAGATTCTTCAAGAAGTTGTCTAATTAACATTTAACAATTTAAAATATGGATTTTTGTGAGATGGCACATATCTAGTGGAATTGAACCCAAAAAATATTATATATAATCTAGTAAAAATCTTTATAGGGATGAGATGGATAAAAAGTAGGGTTCAATGGTGGCAAGGTTATAAGGATAGTCAAGGAGCGAGGGTTAGGGACTTTGTGTGAATGAGGAAAAGACAATGAATTTGAAATAATAATTCCTTCTACTTTTATTAGAGTCACAAGTATCGCTAGATATAGTGAAGTTTGTATAGCTAATCAATTGAACTATTAAGATTTTATGAGATTCAATGTGAATATCCAACATCAAGCGAGTACCAAAAAAAAAGCTTGAGTAGCCCTAAGTTTTACTGAGAGTATTAACACTCATTACATGCATGAGGGTACTTGAAGCAGAGCCACAAATTAAAGCAGCTAGCTAGCATGCAGGCTGCAAATAGCAGTAGCCACATCGATCTACTACTACAATGAGCCACCAGTCGAAGCTCATATATACACTACACTACTGACTACTTTCATGGATTTACACATATACGGTTTACTGACTACCTATTATTGCCTCTTTCCCATTCCTTTTTTGAACACTCACTTTTTACACTCCTATAAAGCATGCCTTCTTTTCGTTTATCTCAATTTATGTGATATCAGAGATAAAAAAAATAATTATTTTGACCATGAATTTTAAATACTATGAATCTCAATAATAATTTGAAATATTGAAAAGTAAAATAATTTACATATATACTCACTTATAGACTGCCATAAAGCACTTTTTCTTTTGGTTTTTTGAGTATCTGATCAGTATATTATGCTTGACTCCCATAAAGAGATACTCTTCAATTGTATTCCTTTTGGTTTAATTAGAGGCTACCCCTTTTAAGGAAATATACAAACTCTCTCTTTTGTAAATATATTAATTACCTACCCCCTTATTTAATTACACCCCCACTCCCCCACCCACCCCACCATAATAAATACTAGCTTGCTAGGGTTTTGGTAGATTATGCTTCCACTGGACTTGCAACAGATCAGGACATAGAGACAGGAAGGAGTTTATAGATTTTAGATTCTAGAAAAGGTAGGTTTTGGATAAGTTATTATACTATATTATAATCGTGATCTTCAGACTAGCTTACGTTATTATACATCTAAACTAATTTTATTGGGCACGACCCATGAGTGGAGCTAGGATTTATTGTTTGGATTTCTAGTTTTTTAATCTAGGTTGTTGTTTTCAATCCGTCCCGCATAGAATAGTTTGTTGTTTTCAATCCGTCTCACATAATTTGAAACAATTGATCATGAACTCCCAAAATATATATATAACAGTAAATATAAGATGTAGGAAAAAAATAGTGAAGCATCTACATCTCACTGACACAAAATCCCAATAGTAGAGAGAAAGAGATATAGATACAATAAAACCCCAGAAAATGTATTGCTCCATTTTGGAGAAGTAATAACAAGTAGTACTAGCTAATTCAGACAAACCAAAATGGTAAAAATAAAGTAGTGTTTGGGTCTTTCATCAGATAAATTTTCACACAAGTGTGAAAAGACAAAACTCAGAAAAATTAAACCATATTTTTCAAATGATTCTGTAGAAAAAAAACTAACAAGAAAGCTTCAGTGAAAGATCAATGGAACTGGTCGGTGTAGTTGTAGTATCTGCAGCCCAAGATATTGTAGTAACAGAAGAAACTTCACCATTAATAATATTTCCCGCTGCTGCTGCTGCAAATGAAGAAGATTCTGGTGAATTATAAGCACTCATCATCGTTGCTTCTTTCTCGAAACAACTTTTGTAATTATTAGTGCTTTTGCTGCTGATTTTTTCTGGAAAAAAATCATACTCCATCATTACTGCTCCTTCGTCCCATGACAACGCGGATGAACTTCCCTTTCTATGAATTGCCACAATCTCTGCGCCCTACAAATCACTTAGTTTTCAGTTTTTCGAAGTGAACAATTGTTGGAAAAAATTAGGGCTAGCTAGTTGCAATTTTATTTTATTTTACCTTTTGTAGATGGCTAGGTAAAGTGTATGAGTGAAGCAAAGGCTTTGTTCCAGAATCTTCCTTTTCTCTGATCATGTCCTCCGTATGAATGCTAATTTCTTCTCCATTGATCATGCGTTTCTTCTTATGAGAACGAAGAAGGAAAATGTGAACAAATTTACAAAATTATAAATTAAATTAAACTTTAATTTGAAAAAAAATGGAAGGAGAACAATTTGCATTTTATATACTCATACTTTGTTGCATGATCGGCACCGATCGGAGAAACATGAGTTGTTGCTGCTAAACAGATTTGGCATTGGATACAGCTCCTTCGATTTCTCAGCACTGGGCATAGAAGTTGCAAATCCGTAGAGATTCATTTGAGATTGAAACTGATGATGATCATGAGAAGAAATCATCAACTGATTTGTACTACTAGATCCAATAAACCCAGTATTAACAACTTTTTCTTGCATAAAAAAATCATTAGGGCTCACTGCACACAATTTGGGGAACTGAAGTACTGGTGAAGAGTTCAAAATAGAATTACTATAAATTCCAGGATCAACACCAGCACTAGCACTAGCACTACCACCGCCGGTAAATGATGAAAGAGGAGTAAAATTAGGGAAATTGTTATTAGAGTAGTACTGATTATGATGAACGGCATGGATAGTACTGTTTTTGATCTGATCTTGTACTCGAAGACGTTCGAGTTGTTCAACTCCCATGCCTCTTTGTGGTTGTTTCTTCTTCTTCTGGCCATTTTTACTCGACCTTCTACGTCCTCCCGTAGCGGTCTGGTTCATTGTTTGATGATTTTCCTGAGGAATGGGGTGATGATCTGAAGAAAACTGAAGAGAAGTAGCCATTTTCAATGGAACAGTAGTTGAAATTTGGTGAGTTGGTGGGAGTGGGGTGGTGGGGTGGAGGAGGCAGTAAGAAAGGTGTTTTTGGTGCAGAGAAAAAACACCAGAGAGACTATAGATGAGAAATGCAATAGAACATGGTCTGGCTAGCTATGGTGTTTTTATCTGTTAGTGATCTTGTTGTCTTTTATACACACATAATATGTGAATTTTTTTAAAAAATTTGTTTTTATTTTTATTTTTAACTCTGAGCAGAACTGGGAAAGTGATATATATAGTAGTACAATATAGATTAACAGTTATTTCTGCTGGTTTAAGTTTCTTTATTTTAATTTAAGTAATATACATCGTAAACTTTAGTAATAATTTTTATTTAAATGTCACATATTTAGAGGTATATGTAGATATTGTTTTGAATGATTTGTTAGTTGCTATGTTGTCTACATTCGAGTTTTTTATATTTGGATTTGCTGCTCTTGAGTCTAAAGATTTTTCAGAAATAGCCTCAATATCTTCACGAGCTAATGATAAAATATGTGTACACAATATTCTCCCCAAATCCGACTTATAGCATTTTACTAAATATGTGTTTTGTTGTTAACGGTGTAAAAAGTAATTTACATTGATAATATATAAAATTTAAAATCTTTTATTTATGAGTTTGATTAAGGTATGTATTAACGGTATAAAAATCACTATGTTAGCCCTTAAATGGGATTTGTAATATTTAAAAAGGAAAACATGACACCTGCTATAATAAATAAAAAGATGATCTAACAGTATAAAAACTTTTTACTCCGAAAGTATATAATATAATTAAAATTGTTTTATTTATCTATTTATGATCACTAATTATTGAACCTGGTTTCTAATTAGAATCAGAAAAGTAATATGTGATTTAATGATGTGATACATACCAAAAAAAAGTCTTTTGGACAAAACTAGTTATAATTATTTCTTGAAACTTTAATTATTTTTTCCGTTAAAAGAATCTTACAAAGAAAATTGCAAATTGAATTTAAAAGTAGTCAAGTATTCAACACGAATTATTATTGTTTCTTGTCCCTCAAATGATTAAAGAGTTTTAAAAACTTTTGAAGGATAAATTTACAGTTCTAATGTCAAACTTTCAAAATTTATTTATTTATTAAAATATTTTTAAAAAAAATCAATTTGTATCTAAAAGCTAAATTTTTTAACTTTTGAAAAACATCTTTTGGTACATGTACTATGTTAAGAGCATTTATTTTATTTTTCTTCTAAAAATTTAGCCAAACACTCATTTTCTAAAGCAAACATTTTTTGATATCCTAGAAGCTAGGAAAACTAGATGTAAATCTAAAGTTTACTTTATGGATTCACGATAATTCAAAAAAAGTTTACTTATATATAAGCATTAAAATGTTTATTAAAATCAGTTATCCACCATAGATTAATTTAAAATTACTATAAAAATTCATAAACTTGAGATATCAAATCGATCAAACATGCTAGTATTAGTCAAACTAACCACTAAGGTAAAGAAAAAAGAAAATTAAAAAGTAGTGAAGAACCTAAACAAACAGTTGTAATTCTCCATACACTACTTTTATTAAAACAGCAAAAGAGATGATTGTGTATTGTCAGTTGAGAACAAGTATATCAAATAAATGCAGTTTAAGAAAAAGACCTTATGGATATGTTTTTTAATTATATATATTGGGGTCCCCCTAGCTATATAATCTATGACTATAGTCTATATATATCTTACATAATTAGTAACAAATCATTGCAGAAATATTCTTTTTCAAGGTGAAAAAATAGCATACATAGACCCAAAAGTGTATACTCCTAGAAAGAAAAAAAACACCCAAAAATCTATCTTGTATTAGTAACAAACCATTGCTTCAACATTTTTTTTTTCAACATGAGAAAAATAATATATACTCAACAATAAGAAAGGTGTGTTTTTTGTATGTACACATTGACCTTAGCTACTCTCTTTTCTTGCACGTCAATATATATATATCGAGGGTTTAAATATAATTAATGTAGTAAAAATATATCTGCATCGAGTATTTATATCGAATCAATATAATTTATTATGGTTAAATGAATGAACTCTATAGTCAAACACACGGCATTCATATATTAGTTTGATGTGAATAAGTTTCTACCCTATCAATATTACATATATGGTTTTCACTTATTTACTGCATTTGTAATTTGGTATGTGATGGAAAGTGAAAATAACTTATATAATATGGAATTAATTATGAAATTTATCGGTAATTTCTAGTTAATTTGTCGCTAAATAGCTTATAGTTAAATAATTTTTTGCATAATTCATCGTCAATCAACATTTAAATAAAATTAGCATAAATTTTTTATTATTTAACTATGAAATTTCGTACGTCGCTAATTGTTTTCTTATAGTAAATGTTATTTTATATCACACATCATAACTTTGTTGGTCTATTTCCTTCCGGCACTAGGAGATAATTTCATTTTCGTTCTTGACTTTATCTTGAAAGTAATTTTAATTAGACCATATACTCAAAAATTGATAGGTATATACAATCCTTTTTTTGGTCAACAAATTTAGATACGTAAAATTTACCTATTTCACATTGAAACTCTATTAACGACAAGGATAAATACAAGAAATGAATTACTAACAAGTGGTGGTATTAAAAGAGTAGGGTAGTGGGTACACTATTAAAAAGAGAAGGACAAAAAAAGAAAGGCAAAAATAGCTAGCGTACTGTGAGTAAGATTAAGCTATTTTATAGGGATTGTCGTTGATTCTTTATTTCTAAATGGAAATGCCAAAATTGCCAACTCATTTTTCTTCATGTTATATTAGTGGAATATTAAAACAACAAAAAAAAAAATATGTCTGTCCTTGTGTTCTACATGCCTATCTACCTTTCAAAGTACCTTGCAAGTCATTTATTTTAAAATCTGCTAATTTGTCACGCTAATAAATAGTCTGCAATAAAAAAATATTAGCAACTTTTTGTTAAGTACTGTACTAATATGCCTTCATTTTATAAATTTAACTCCATTATACTTGTGTTGAGATGCGTGTATTTAGAGTGACCCTATCTTATAGATTTATAATGGTTAACCTATATACCATAAAAGAAGGTGAAGAACTCTTCTACAATTGATAGATATTAATTACCACGATCTCAATTTCCTTTTTATTGTCCTAAAAGAAATATTTTTAAAAAATTAAATCAATTTAACATGATTTTTTTTATTTAAAAAAAGTGCATTTTCCGTAAGAGACATATATGGGTTATATGCACAAATCCCAATAATTCCCAAACCATTTCCTTGCAGGGGGAAGAGATTTGTGTCTGAGAAAGCTCCAAAATCCACCGTGACTGCTCTTACCAGTACCCACCTAGGCACCAACCCACTCAATCACTATTGGGCCAAAACCCATCGGTGAATTTAATAACACTATCAACATTTTATTTAACATTAAATTTCGTTTATTTGGCAAAAGCATACGTTCATTCATATTTTTCATATTCAGCTAAATTATATTACATAAATTGAGACGAACGATATAATAGAGTATGAGGGGACCATGGATGGACTGTGTGTGGTCCCGGTGCCGGGTCTGAGTCTCGAGACTCAGATTCTCTTCCGTTAAATGATGAGGTTTTTACTGCAGATCTAGAAAGCTGGCTGATCCAGATGCCTCAATCCATCTAGCTCAGTCCTTCAATTGGCTGTGTGGTGGTGAGTTTTTATTTGTCAAAACAGCTACACAGTACTTTGGCCAGGACGGCGCTGTGTACTAATTGAAAGCCATGAGAAAGAAATTTTGATTCTGCCTCTAGATCTATTTTACTATCAGTAAACACTAGCAGCATCTCTTCTTCTTCTTCCCCATATTGCTTTTGGTAACTCACGCTTTTTGAGTTAAAAGATGCTAATTGTACAAAAGGTTAATTCCAGTATGTGTTGCACTTCTACTTAACTCGATTAAAATAATAAATTAAAGTGCAACCCTATTAAGCTTAGGATCTATCAAAAATAATTTTACTATTTTCTTTACGCTAGGATTACAACGGTGTCTGTTGTTACTGTTGTGCTATATTGTGTATTCGGGAGTACGGATTGTTACATTTTTTTTAGTTGGAAAATAACTTAATTTGATTAAGTTAAATGACCAATGATCATTATGGCTTGGCTTTAAGTATTTTAATTTTTAATTAAATATCCAATGGTTACAATTTATTAGGCATTTCATTCAGGGTGACACAAAATGGACGAGCATGAATAGTATGGTGTTTGAGTCAATTATGTACTTATTATTTTATTATTAATTATCTATGCTAAAATAAATGTGATGGAACAGAAAGAATCAACTTTGTTATTGTGATACAGTTTGCATTTTTTTGAAGAATCTAATATGAATACGACAATTTTTATGAACAGTAAAAATTAAACTCAAAGCGATTGTACAAAAGATTTCCAGTTGTACCACTTAGATTATAAGTGTTGGTGTTAATTGAATTGAATAGGACAAAGAAGGTATTTCTACCCTGGACCACTTGTGTTTACTCTTTCTCTCTTCTATTTAGGACAAAACTACAGGTCCAATTCTTGGGTCATGACACTGTAAGAAAAATTGTTACACAAATTCATGTGTTATTTATTTACACTATACATTTCAGGCTTTCATAAATACTAGTGAAGAGAAAAGGGTTGTTAAGCTGTGCTTTTTCCCTAGTGGTTCAATGGAAACATTATTACTTTGCGTCTACATCTGATATCTTGTGTGAAACTAATCGAGCTACGTATGCTGATTCAAATATCGCGATTTAAAAAAATTAGAGTAAGTTGTGGCCCTTGTACTTGCGGTTCTTGCTTGAACCGTTTATCTACTTATAGAAAAGTAAGGCGCAAGCCTTTTGTTTTGTTCACTATTGGTTCCTCTGTTTCATTTTTGTCCACCTAAAGAGACATGATCTGAGTTCAGATTTATATCTGTATCTGCAAAATCTTTCTCTTTCTTGCATTGGCTTTTAGTACCACATTGAGTCCAACTTATGTTGGAAAAAAACAAAAGTCACTAATACCCAAAGAATTTAATAGGGGTGAAAAAGGGGCGGAGCTAAAAGTCTGGATATGAATTCGGTGGAATCCAATAATCTTTATTTTAATAGTGTATTTATATTAAGAAATTTATTAATATGTACAAATATTAAGTCTAGAACTTAGTTGTTAATACTTAAAATCATCATTATAAAATTCAGAATTTATAAAGTTAAAATTTTGGCTTCACCTCTGCGGCGGTGAAGTATGTCAATTGAGATGACAAGATTGAGAAGTATCACATATGCAATTTTTATTTTATTTTTATGTCATTTTGTAACATTTTGTACAACTTACAATATGACAAATAAGGCAATTGCAATTGCACAGGCTTACATGACATTATAATGGGAAGAAAAAAGGCAACAAGCAAAATTTAAAATAAAGGATAGAATGGATAGGAGAATAGCTCTATAAACTATGAAGTTACATTTTTTTCTTGTACTAAATATAACAATCGATCATTTTTCTTGTACTCATCTGAGTCTATACGTTTGAAACAACGAGGAGCAAAATAAAACCATGTTGAAGTGCAAATGATGGCAAAAACTTTCCCACAAAAAACCATAACCAATAGACAAATTAAAAGAGAATACGTCCCAACGTTCTTGTTGTAACGTTGTGCGATTTCTTTTTCTTTTACATTGTCATAAACTTGCATATTGTTCGCTGATTTTGACCTGTGAAAAGATGGGAATTGCGTTCTCTGTGATGAACAAGATGAACGAGAAGAAGACGAAGAAGAAGAAGAAAATGTAGAGGATGTAGAAGTAGTGAATAAGGAAAAATCATCCATGCTTGCACTTGTGGACATTCTATTAGTAATTTTTGATAAATCCTTTGATGAAGAAGATTTTCTTTCCTTTGTAGAATGAAATATTTTCTCAAATTTTGATGATAACTTTTTACATGACCCAAATGAATACTTAGCCTCTTTTCTCTGGCCTTTCTTCCCCTGCAAAAACAATTCAATTTGTAAGTTTCATCAAGTGACAATGATAAATCTTTTAATTTGGTCTAGTGCCCAATGTCGGGTACCTACACGGATGTCACACAACTAGTTATTGTGTTCATAAGAAGCTACAGAACTGGAAGGCCTTTCCAAAGATTAATTGGGCCCACACGCTTCATTATGTATAGTTAAGCGCATGTCACAGGCGCAATGCATGATGTGTGGTTTAGGCGCATGTTATAGGCGCAATTCATGATGTGTGATTAGGCACATGTCACAGGTTCAAATCATATCAAGGACAAATATTTCTATTTAAGTGGAAAATGGTGAATGTATGATTACTTGAAGCCGAAGATAGATTATTCATCGAGTTTCAAACAGTGCAGATCATTACTCATGGAGTTCTGAACCGTGCGTCACTTTCCTTTTGGAATAAAATACAATCATGATGGATAAAAGAAGAATGCAAGAATATAATAAATGCATACATACTCAATAAGTATCTTCATTTTCTAGTCAATTTTTTCCCCTTAAACTTACCAATGATGTATCAGAAAACACATTTTTGAGTGCATTAGATAAATTCCTGCCAAAGGCATTTTCCTTTCGATTTGGTCGAAATTTTTTGGTCAAATCTTTTCCCAACATTGAATCCAATTTTTCTTGTGATCTTACTCTCTTCAAATTAGATAAATCTGTTGAATTATAGAGATGATTCCATTTAATTATACTAGTATCATCGTTGAAAGGTACGGACTTATAACAACTATTAAAAAACCTACTCCTTCCTCGATTTTTTGCTAATTTTGCCATTTGCCCATAACCAATGTGTAAAATATATATGGAATTAGATAGGCGTTTGCAGGGAGGAAGGAGATAGGGGGATAGAAAGACAAAAATGTCTTTGGACTAAAAATATCGCGAATTTAGGACAGATAAAAAGAGAGTTAATATGCGCTCCCTTTGAAATATCCGACAAAATTGGAACGATGTAGAAAAAAAATTTAAAAAGAGGAAAACCAAAGTATACACAATTTTCATGGCTTATAGAAAAATAAGGTTTACGTTATATTAAAATCGAAATGTTTGTATTATAATCTACTCAATGATTGTTTTTTTGTGTTCTTCCACTCATTTTCATATATCATCAAAATGTTTTTTTCTACTAACCATACAATTATTGAAATTGTTTGATTATGACATATAAACAAATAAAAAGTTCAAGTACTCATATACGAATCATTTCCTTCAAATTGACTCTAAATTTTGTCTTGATAATGTAGTGTTTTTCATCGGTCATCATCAATGACGTACTGTTATAAAACAATAAGGACTTCTCCATTTTAAATTAGGTATCTTGAATTTTAGTCATGTAATAGTAATTCTTTTAAAAAAATTCTCATTTGTATTTCAAGTTCATCACGAAACTTTTATAAGCAAATGAAGAGAACTTATTACTAGCCATACGAGTATCAAACATAGGATAAGCAACCATTTTTTTTAATTACTAACAATGCAAAAAAAAAAATCTTTCATTTGAGGAAATTTTTGATAAGATGCAAGGATTACATATTAATTAATTGATTAAAAATCAATTAACAAAATAACATAATTCATTCAACTCATCCAAGTTAACTAGCCTGTTATTGACTCGGCCCATATTAATTCATCTAAATTCCACATCTAAAACTTAAACTAAGTACTATTTCAATCAATTTTGATTTGTCTAAATTGAAGCTAATAGGTGCAGAGCACTTTGGGTAAATTATCCAAAATCGAATCATCGAATTAAATAGATATTAATTACCATAACAATTTATGATTATCGTATCATGTTGAACTTTTAAAGTTTCTTATTTGATATCTATTTTTAATTATCAAAATCAAACTTTAAAAATATAGAACACATTCATTCCTAAATTGAATTATTTATCATATAATATGGATAACATTAAAGAATAATTTTGATATCCTGTAAATATCTTATCCTTCTATATGTAATAATAACCACCTAACTACTAATTCAATATCTATTTTCTTATGATTATCAAATTATGAAAATCGAACTTTAAAAATATCAAACAAATACCGAACCCACCCCTTGGTGAGAACGCACAAAAGCTTAGTAGGTTTCTACAAGTACATATACATAACTAAAGTCCATATACCCCTTCAGCTTCCTTTCTTCATTTGGGAATTAGGGAGAAAGGCGGTTGCTGAACATTTGAGCAAAGAATCGATACGAATATACACACATTTCTTCCTCTTCTTCCTGTAGCTCTCGGCGATTCTAACAGAAGAATTTATTTGCGAAGATAACGAAGAACCCTATGGAGCTTCTCCGATCGAACCTCTCCCGTGTTCGGATTCCAGAACCAACTACTCGTATCTACAAGCACGAGTGCTGCATTTCTTTCGATACTCCGGTAATCTTCAATTCCAATTCGAAATAATCATTTCGCTCTAGTTTTACTTCAGTTGTCGTATGTTTGGTTGTTCGAAGTTGTTGCGATTGTAGATGTTTACTTGGAGTAGTCTCCCACAGTTTTCAAGGCTGTAATCCTTGCCCTTGTGCCATATGGTTGTATGTTAATCTGGTAGGGTTTACGAGCTTCTGCTAGGGTTTATAGTTCAATCCGATTTGGTTAGAGACTTGCAATTGATTAGTAGTATTGCAAGTGATTTGTTTTTCTAAAGCTGCTATGAAGTTGTAGAACGGAGTCAAAATAGATATAGAAGATTCATACACATAGTCCATGACTAGTACTAAATAGAAGTCGTCCTCACTCGATTTTCAAGCTTGTAATTCTTAGCCTTGTGCAATTTTTCGTAAGGTCAGTGCATATTAAGAGTTTATTCTTGGTTTATGGCTCACACTCCGATTAAAGTAGAGCCCTGCAGTTGATTAGCACTGCGAGTGATTTGTGTATGAAGTTGTAGAACAGACTCAAAATATAGTGGAATAGATATAGAGGATTCGTATGGCCAATCCCCCAGCTAGTCTGGGATTGACATATTAGTAGTAGTTGTAGTGGTATAGCCTAATGAAATGCCATGCCGATGCTGGCTTATCAGTTTGATCTTTTCCATCTGTGTTCACTAATGCTCATTTAGGAAATATATCTTCACTTATGAAGCAGTTGCTATTGATTTAGCTACAATTAGTAACATTTTCTTTGCTGTTTTTCCAGAAATCTGAGGGCGGGCTGTTTGTTGATATGAGTGCTTTTCTTGCATTTGGAAGGGATTATGTTGATTGGAACTATGAGAAGACTGGGAACCCAGTTTATTTGCATATAAAGCAGACAAAGAAGGCAGATGCTGAAGATAGACCGTCCAAAAAACCCACTCTCTTGGCTATAGGTACTTAAATATTTCAAATCTAGTATAGCTAAAAGCTTCCAAAACTAGGCTGAAAAAGAAAAAATGAAGAATAAAGAGCCATATAAGTTTGCATTTTCTGATATTTATCATTTGACAGAGTTAAGCCTACTCTTATTAATTCGAGGTTGAAGCTTAGTTGATAGATTGACTTGGATTATGCCTTTCTCCTTCTAGGTCTAGACGGAGGGTTTGACAACAGTGAACCCCAGTACGAAGAATTCTATGAAATAGTTATATTGCCTGATAATGTCACTCTTCCTTTCCCATCGGTGGAATTGCCTGAGAAGGTAAATTTACTCTTTTAATATCCTTTCACAGGTTCCCTTTGTTTAGAGTAAAATGAAACATTTAAATATTGTTTATGTTCATCACAAATTTGCAGGTTAGATTGGCTGTTGATGCTATTTTACTAGCTGAAGGTGCTGAGAGAAAAGAGCAACTTGCTTCCTGGACTGCTGACAAGAAGCTTGTCAGTAAATATGCTACGGATCTGCAACAGCTTGACAATGGTGTTGCTGTTCCACCCGTGGGCTGGAAATGTGCAAAATGTGATAAGACTGACAATCTTTGGCTGAATCTAACTGATGGAACTATCCTATGTGGTAGGAAAAATTGGGATGGAACTGGTGGTAATGACCATGCTGTTAACCATTACAAAGAAACTGGTTATCCACTTGCTGTAAAGCTTGGGACTGTAACTGCCGATTTGGAGGGGGCAGGTAATGCCATCTTAAAAGTTGAATCTTTATGCTCAGAAAATGTTTACAAAAGAATTGTTGCTGCCTCCAGTTTTTCGTTGACTGGATTTGCTGCTTAGCTCTTCTTTTTGTTTTGGTTGACCAGAGTTGCTTCTTGAGTCTTACTTTTTTTTTTTCATTGACGGAATTGCTTTGTAGATCTTCTTTTTTGTTTTGGTTGATCATGAGAACAACATCTGCATATCTTGTTTCTTTTGATTTTCGAGTGTTCCCAGTTCATCTACAAGTACTGCTATTGTTTTAACTGCAAAGCTGCTTGGTTTATGATTTGTGATTGATGTTACTTTGTGGTTGTTTGGTCAACAAAGCTTAGTCTTTCTTGCAATCGCGATTCAAAGTAAGAGAGCTTTGAAGACTTGTGTTGTGCTCAAAGTATGACAATGCCTTTAGTGATATCTTTCTAGTTAGCCTATAGTCAAATGAAGGTATTAGTTATTGGGTTTGAATTTAACAGCTTGCTGAACTGTTTAAATTTTGTCATTCTGGAAGTGAGATGGTTTTGATTTCAATTTAGGGACTTCCAGTTTGGTGTAAGGTGGAAGTTCCCAAAATTGTGGACTTTCTAACCACCAACATTCAACCCAAAACAAAGAAAGAATCTAAAGAACAATCAACTTTTTCTGTCTTAAGTATTAGGTGGATATCTAACTTCCATCACCATGGAATTGGTATTACCTGCCCTGTACAAGTGCTTTAGATGTGCCATGCAGTATTATAAAGTTAACGATCCTGGTAATGGAGTGTGGCCCAGCCACCCACCACGGGTGCATTAGCTTTGCAAATGAATGGGTAGGGAATGTGTCCATGTAATGGGAATTAGCTGGACGGGTTACTACATTGGTGATAGCACCTTGTTTATAAGTTCTCATAGTGTTTTTTTCTTGAATGATTACTAATTGGTTGCAAACTTTGGCAGTTCAGATGTTTACTCCTATCCAGAGGATGAAAGTGTTGTTGACCCACTTTTAGCTCATCATCTGGCACATTTTGGTATTGATTTCTCATCCTTGCAAAAGGTTAGTAGCTGAATAGATGACATTGAGTATTTACTTAGATTTGCTCTTGTAAGAAGAAGTATGCTTGATGTACATGGATAAAGACTAACGAAATGTTACATGTTTATTCTCGATTCTGCTATATTTCTTATGGAAAATAGTCAGACCTTTGAGTAAGCTCAATTTTTTGAGCCTTTCACCTGGATTTGCTCATCCCAAATCTGAGCAAGATGCCAACTGAGACAATGACATTCTCTTGCCTATTGATGATTACTCTTTTTTACTCCTTATATTTTCTGTGATTGCTCTCTCTTATCAGTAGTTCATACCATGTAAATTTAACTTAAATTATCCTTTAACGGGTCACATTACTTTGTGATCATTGTCATTTGAGGTGATTGAGCTATCACTTATTCAATATTTCTTATGGAAAACCAATAATACAGTCGTAGTCCCATCGTTACTTCTCATCCTACTATTATGACTAATCCTTTTTTGCTTTCCCAGACTGAAATGACGACTGCTGAGAGAGAACTAGACCAAAATTTTAACTTTGATTGGAACCGGATTCAAGAGACTGGTGAGGATGTTGAACCACTTTTTGGACCTGGTTACACTGGATTAGTCAATCTTGGTAACAGGTGCGGGTAACCTTTTATTACTGCTGCTTAGGCAACATAGCATTTCCTATCTTCATTTGTTGAAAGAAACATATGAAATTCTCTGGTCTCATATATCATTCTTGCAGTTGCTATTTGGCTGCTACAATGCAGGTTATGTTCTCAACACGTTCATTTTGTTCAAGGTAAGATAATTATACTTGTGATAAATGTATTTGATGTTTATTAATTGAAGAAAAATGTCATTTAAGTTAAAATGGTGTTGGATTTCCTTCTTTTTACATCTTACCATCTGATGTGATATCCTTGTCAGATACTACTTGGATCAACGTCTGAAAGAAGCATTTACTACGGCTCCTGCTGATCCGACTGTAGACCTTAACATGCAGCTGTAAGTAACTTGGATCTGTTCATTTACCAGTTTACCATTTTCATTGCTTATTTATCAACTAGTTATTCCATTAGTTGCGCACTCTGCTGCAGCAAAAATACTCTGTTTAACAAAACATGGCATGTTTGATACTGAGTTGTGCTTACGTCTCTCATTGTTACAGGAAGCTAGTCACTGCACACACTTTATGCATTTTGAAACTGAATTGTTCTGTTGGGGTTTTCTAATAAATAATTTTGAGAAAATATTCATATTCAGCAAATCATATTTGCTTGAATGAATGATACCAACCCCCAACCTTCTTTCCCTTTTATTCTTTTCTTTTTTAAGGTCTTTTTTATCAGGAGGGCATCTAGCAGATTTTATTCAATACCCTGTAACTGCAATTCAGGCTGTACGATACTTTTCATGTTAAGAGTCCTACAGTTAACTGAATTTTCTGGTCCAAATACAGACCAATCCCTAGTTGATAACTTGTATAGCTGACACAACTACTTTGGAATCGAGGCATAGTTGTTTAGTATAAATAATGATCCCTGTAGAGAGTCTTTCCATGCTTCATTTTTCGTATTTGGTAGATATTTCATTATAGCAGCTATTGTTATGAATTTTGCTTGCACACTCAACTTGTTGACGGGTGAGCTGTATTTTGGCAGAACAAAGCTGGCTCATGGTTTGCTTTCTGGTAAATATTCGGGTCCTGTTCTGGAGGTATGCGTGAAAGCATTTTGTTCCTTTTTGTTTCATCTTCTATTTTTTCCAATCGTGGCTTATAGTTAATTATTGGTTATTCAGAAGGATAATACTGCTAATGCTGTAAGCTCACAGGTAACTTTCTCCTATGATTGCATTTTTCATGATGAACTTCTAGAGTGGTCCAAGCATCCC
>NW_006239238.1:585867-614068 GCF_000226075.1 Solanum tuberosum
CCCCCCCCCCCCCCCCCAGAACTTATGGTATCTGGTTCATTGACTATATTTTTTAGGATTTTGCAAAATAATTTTCAAGAGTTTTTCTTTCACTTGTCGTGCATTAAGAAATGCTTCTCATTACTTGGGGACATAATTTCAGTACTCACATGAGTTTTTTCTTTCTTCCTTCTCTTTTCATAGCATGCCTTTTTCACTTCTATCCATCTTCTCTTCTTATAAGTACTTGCTCCCATCACTTTGCAGAAACAGGAGGGTATCCGTCCTCGAATGTTCAAGTCAGTAATAGCTGCTAGTCACCCTGAATTTTCAACAATGAGACAACAGGTACACTGACATTCTTGGAATCTTCTACTCCCAGACAATTGCTTTTAATTTAAGATTATTAGATTCAAGCATGATAATGCTTCCCTCTACTAAAAGAACTCCAGCAATCTCTTGGTACTGCTTCACACCTTAAAAATCCATTTGAGCTCTTTTTCCATCCAGCTGATGCAGTGTTTGGCTAAGTTGATACTTACATCAACACTTGGATTTTCTTTTCAATTTAGTCTGCCACTGATGTGGTCAGAACTGTTGTGCATTGCTCATATTAGTTTCATGGTCCCTTCACTTTATTGCCTTTAAACCCCAGTAGGTTATTTTTCTGTCTTGCGATCATGTTCATTGTTTGTTGCCATTGCCATGGCTATTGCTATTCTTGTGGTTTATTGATAACAACGTATGTCTAGGATGCGTTAGAGTTCTTCCTGCATTTTATTGATCAAGTTGAACGGATAAACTCTGGGACACATAATTTTGATCCATCGAGGAGCTTCAAGTTTGGTATTGAAGAACGCCTCCAATGTTCCTCAGGCAAAGTTACTTACAACAGAAGGAATGATTATATTCTGTCTCTTAATATTCCTTTGGAGAGGGCTGTAAATAAAAGTGAGTTTTCTCTTTTGTCTAATACTTTTTTCCTGCCCTTTTCTTATATGTTGTTCATTGCAAAATTTCAGCTGAGCTTGATATTAATGAGTAATACTGCCTCCGTTCTGATATTTCGTTTTGTATGAAATTCCAGAAGAGCTAGCAGAATTTCAAAATTTGAAGGCTGAGAGAGCTGCAGGAGGAAAAGAACTGTGAGTTTCAAGTGACCAATGCATGCTTGCCTTTCATGTACTTCAGCTAAATGTATGGGTTTTTGCAGGTCTGCTGATGAAATTGTTCGCCCTAGAGTGTCATTGAAGGATTGCCTAGATTGCTTTTCAGCTCCTGAGGAGGTGCATGATTTCTACAGCACAGCTTTAACGGCTAGGACAACAGCAATCAAGTAATCTTGTTATTCTCCTCTATGAAGTTATTTCTTCAATTTCTCTTGTTCTGCTTGTGGCATCTCAAATTTAGTTTTCATGCATCTCGTCTGTTGTTTTAGTAGGGCCTAGTACCTTGTCTTTTTGGCTTCCATACTTCTTACACAGTTGGCTGTAGAAATTATAGATGTCTTGTCTATCAGCAGTGGATGGCTAGTGTCTATCACCTTTATCTATTTGCTCGACTGTCGAACCTGATGAGGCTACTTCTTTTTATCTTATTTAATTTTGTTTGTAAATAGAACTGCAGGTTTGACTTCTTTTCCAGATTATCTGGTTTTGCACATGCGGAAATTTGTTATGGAGGAAGGTTGGGTGCCAAAGAAGCTTGGTATGTTACTTTTTCTTTATCGATGTAATTCTGATAAGTGTAGTTTATCTTGTTATATTGCTAATCTTTTTCTCTGACGGTCCTTCTAGATGTCTACATAGATGTCCCTGAAACCATTGACATAAGTAGCATGCGAAGTAATGGTATTCAACCAGGAGAAGAGCTGTTGCCTGACAGTGGTACGAATCTCCTTGTCTTCTACTAAATTCATAGTGATCTCGTAGAAAATGTATTCCATTTCAGCCCAATAGTGCTCTATTGCAAAGAATAATTAAGCATGTCTATCTGGTCTTGTCGCAGAACTTGTTTTCTGCCTTGCGTCCCTTTTCTAGCTACTCAATTTTTTTCAAGAATATTTGATTGTCACTCTTCTACTTGAATAATGAGGACATAAAGCCTTGGCTTTCTGAGAGAGAGTGTGGCAAAAAACCTTTTTGGAAATAGAAGTAATTGTGTGGGATCCTTCTCATAAAAAAATATTTGTTGTCTTTTGGGTGTGGAGGACGCACCATATGAGCGGGGTAGACTTGTATGAGTCTCATTCTCCTTGGGTTTTTTGAAGTTTGTGACTCTTTTCTTTTGTCTGTATTCGAGGCTATTGTTTCTATTTGCAAATTGCTAAGTGTTCTATTTTTCTATTTGCATATTGCTAAGTGTTCTATTTCTGAATCATAAGATTTGCTCTTTAGCTTGCATTATTTTCTCTCAATCAATCTGTTAATTGCTTAGTCAGGTTGTGTCTGTTTAGATAACATTGAACATTGCTTAGCTTATTTAGTTTGTCTGATGATACATGTAAAAAATGATTTGGCATCTTATTTAATTTTTATTTTGACTCTGTTTTTGTTATGCAGTCAACTTTTAGACTTTAAATTATGTTATAGTGTTTTGGAAGTAATATTTGTTTCGTTCAAGTTTCTCTATTGAATGGGAGTAGCAACAGCCGACAGGATAGAGTTCTGTATGCATAGAGCCATATTTAACTGACAGTATATACCTCAGAAATTCATAGTTCATGAAATAGAATTCCAGTCGCTATTTAATCTAATTCCTGCTCTACGCAATAGTTTCTTTTAGTAAGTGAGTAATTGGTGTTGCTTCTCACTCTCCAGCTAATGGTTGTTCCAATTCTTGGGGATCTGCAAGCTTAAGGATGCTTGTCTTAGCAGCTTTTTAGTGGGTGTGATCAATGGTCATCACATAAATTAACATCAGAAGTTTTAGCAATAGGTGCTACTTGTATGCCAAGTTCCTTTAGGGTTTGAAACTTTTGGGTCATGTTTTTGCAAGTACTAAATTGCTGCTAATTGCTATGTTGGATTACTTGTCCATGTACAGCTGCAGGGGATGGTGAGCAGTCAATAAAGCTTCTGGCTGACGATGATATTGTTGCACAACTTGTTTCAATGGGATTTAATCTACTTCATTGTCAGAAGGCTGCAATCAATACCTCCAACAGTGGAGTAGAGGCAGCAATGGATTGGTTACTTAATCATATGAGTGATCCAGGTAGTTTTAATGTTTCCTTTCAAGCAGGGTTTACTCATATTTCTCACCATTACTAGAAACAGGGTATATTGATGCATATTTTCTTCCCAGATATTGATGCTCCTATATCAGAAAACGTGCAAAATCCTGACATTGATCAATCTAAAGTTGATACGCTGGTTTCATTTGGTTTTGAAGAGAAACTTGCCCGTAAGGCCCTGAAGGCATCGGTAAATATCTCACTTTTACTGGCGTTTACTATTCACTGCGAGGTTCCTTGCTATTCACTGCCAATAGCATAATGTTTGTCCTTTCCTTGTTTCTATCTGTTCACAAGGGAGGTGATGTTGAAAAAGCTACTGAATGGATATTCAGCAGCCCTAGCGCCAGTACTGCATCAGACATGGATGTTACTACCAGTAGTGGAGCTGCAGTTGATACCTTGATGCCTGACGGAGGAGGAAGTAAGTTCCCTATCCTGTGGCTCTACTAGTTGTTGTACAGTTTTGTTGCTTTTATTTGGATCTGATGATATATTCCTAACAAATCTGAGGCAGTGGACATTAGCCTTTTCTTTGAGTGGTGTAGGTGAAGGAGCCTCTGTAGTGTATTGCTACAATAAATTTTTCTGTAGGCTCCATATTTCTGATCCTGCTTAATCAGCTTGGTTTAGGATTTTATATATAGAATGGTATACTAGTTCTAGTACTTAAGTTTTTCCGTTGAGCTTCCAATATTGGCTCACCTTCTCATGGGCTTAATCATCTTGGTCATGGATTTTAGAAGTGGAATGCTATATTTACTGTCTAATTGATTTTTCCGTCATTCATACTTGAGTTTAGTTTCCTTCCGGTCTCCTTTCAAAATTCTTTACTACTACTATGTGGTTAGAATGTTTATTTTTCTTCTCCTTTTTGTGATTTGTTAGCTCTTTCCCCTCTCTCCTCCAAGGGGCAACAATGGTTTCCAACTTTTGCGCCTAGGGGTCTCGCACCTCCAACTTACGGTAGTCTGACTGGAGGGCTCTATCATAACTCCATACCATGGTTTCTTACTTTCTGGTGGTTGGAAATGGTCAATATAGATGCCCCACGTTCTTTTCTTGATCTAAACTTCTAATTTCTTATCCGGAGACAGGAATTTTTATTTGGTTGAAGGAGGCACAGGTTGCTTTCATTAAAACCATTTTCCTTTTGAGGGCTGCAAATTAGTTTCAAAGCCAATTTATTATGGGTCCTGTTTCTTTGGTTTTGCAGTGTTGATATTTGAACTCTTTTAGAGAAAATTCATCACTATTTGTTTGAATCACTGCATATATCCGGAACGTTTAAGAGCAAGGACTAATGGGACTTGACCTAACTAACCTAAAGTTTTAGGATGATAGAAGTTCCCTACATCTCTTTAAAAGGGTTTTAATACTTCAATTTTATTATGAATTTCATCCAATGCATCACAATCCTTGATAGTGAGATTTTTGTTTACTTCTATATTCTTTTATGCCCACTTGGGTCTTGACCAAGTGTATCTTCTTGGATAATTAACAGAATACAGGCTCCTTGGATTCGTGAGCCACATCGGCACATCTACCCACTGTGGCCATTATGTCGCTCATATTAACAAAGATGGCCGGTGGGTGATTTTCAATGATGAAAAAGTCGGGGTCTCAAAAAATCCCCCTATGGATATGGGATACCTCTACTTTTTTGAAAGACTTGAGAGTTGAACAATGGACATCTCGGATCAGGATTAAATGTTGGGATATGCATGCAGGACCAAGCAACTTCTGGAGTCAGCTTGCTAATGTCATTTGTTAAGCAGGTTGAATACATACGACAAATGTCTCTCGTAACATTCATTGATCTTAGACAAATTCAAATCTCAAGTAGAAGAGTATAAACTTCTTTAGGACCTGAATTTTGAAAGATTTTTCTTCCATACATGTACGGATCATTCTGTTCTACTGGTTCTAATAGATTTTATTTGTTCCTACTCTTTTGTTTTTAAATTTTAAATGAATGTTGTTGTTGATTGCTCAATAGGCCTTTTTTAGGCATGCATTAGATGTCTGATTGATAACTTTACGGGTTGTCTATGTATTTGGTCTAATATTGTTCCTAGTTCATAGTTCATACTCTATTAGAGAGGAAATCAGCACTTGAATAATATGTTAACCACATTTAGATGGGATTTCATTGACATGTCTCCACCTTAACCTCTAGACCAAGTTTTGGAACCTATAGTCCTCCAAAAACAAATGCAGGATTGCAGTTTTGTCATTTTGTGTAGGGTTGTTTACTTTGTCAAACTACAATATGGATGGAATAAACAAATTTTAAAAAATCAAGAAGTGGATTTCCAGTAACAGCAGTACAAATTGTCTAGTACAACTCAAGGATAACTGCAAATGAGTCGTAGAGTCAAGTACAACCTGAGAGAGAGCTAAAATTAAAAGTACGAATATATTCATACTCAAATGTACTACTCCAAAATTTCCAGCAGTACTTCAATTGTCCTACTATTAAATTAGATTAACAGGGTGGACTAAGATAAAAGGAAGTGGAAAGTGTGCTGCAAAATAATGTGAAGCAGGAGATTTTCCAGAAATATGGTAGAGTGCATAGTCCATAGTATCGCTGGAGCCCGCACATAGAGGGAGTTTTAGAGCACCGAACTGCCCTTTATTACAGAGTGCTTAGAAACATCATTGAGTGCAGCGTTGATGACATATTTGAGAATTTCTGTATTTTGGCCTTTCTCATTTTTCATCAACGCTACACTCAATCATGTTTTTAATTCTCTGAAGGAACAATTTACCAAGGAGTTATATGATTACTGCAGATCCAACAGGTTTGATGTCCCCTCTCTACCTCTTCTCAAATTTCTCTAAAACAAGATGTGTAGCAATGCAATGCGCGCGGAGACTTGATAACTTCACTCGTCTTTGATAATATTTTACCTTGTTTCATTAATAGATTGACTAATTCAATTCATGTTTTCATAATTGATTTAATCTTTTGATTGAATCAAGGGTAAACACCTACCCCTCTGTCCCTAATTACTTATTCACTTATTTTTTAGTTGTTTCTAATTACTTGTCCATTTTGACAAATCAAAAAGGACAAATCAAGAAAGGATAACTTTTTTTTTTACTTATTATACCTTCAATTAATTACTTTGAAAATGGGAGAACTTCTTGAAAATCTTAAGTTTTTAATTCATTTACTTTACAATTAATATGGATAAAATGGTAAACTTACAATGTCAATAATTATTTTCTTAATAAGTGTGTCAATTCAAAAATGGACAAATTACGAACACAGGGAGTATAAAAAAAAAGTAGTTGGATCTTATTGGTACCACCTAAATGGTAGGTAGGCGGCGGATGTGTGATGTTTGTGCACCTGTCCCGTAACTCAGTTTGATCAAACATTTAACAACTTCCATGAAGTTAAATCTCTTTTTCAAGATAGTGAGTAAGGGTCAAATTGAGTTCAATTCATCAAAAATTTGAACACAACTTATGAATATAAAATGTGCTCTTTACTTGGCTTTAATTGATATTTATGTCCTTTAATTTTAAATACGTTTAAATAAATATTTAAATTTGTATAAAATTAACCAAACAGATACATACGTCTTATTTAATTTTATGTAAATGTTTATTTATAGATGTCAGTTAATACTAAATTTAAAAGTATATTAATACATTATGTTAATATTATAATAATATGAAAAATATAAATTTATATTTCGTAAAGAAATTATTTATTACGAGGAATATAAAGGGGAAATTTTCAAAACAACAATATTTTAGCTTTAGTGGGACTCTTTAGCAAAGGCTTCATTATTTATTAAAAATGTCATTATTTTAGTTTGTTAAGGGATTGGTTATGTATTTATTTTATTTTGATTAATTTGAAAGAATATAAATAATTAATAACAGAACGGAGAAAATCATGGAACAAAAAATATCAAAAAAGGTAAAAAAGATTTTAAATACAAATCAGTTACGTTTTGAAAAGAGCATAAATAGTCATCTTTCTGTTGAGCGTTTTTTTGCTTTCTTCTTAAGAACATAAAAAAAAAATTAAATAATTTAGTTTGTCTTCCGAATCATTCATCTGATAACTTTCAAAGCTTCTTCAAGTTGAATACGACATATTTTTGAAACAAAAATTTTCAAAATTGACAACTATAAATTTGTCGCATCCAATGAACAATCAGGTATTTTTTTTTATTTGTTTGGATGAGATATTCGTATATGTTGAGTACAAGAGTTTTTTTTTTTGATTGAATCAGTGAAATCTTTGTATGCATTGGGATTTATAGCTTTTTTCGGATGTTTTGTATCCAAATTATGATGTATAACGAATGAATTTTATTTTTTTTTAGTTTAGTAGTTGTTTTTTCTATTTGAATGCATACAATAATTTGTATCCCATTAAGTTAATGTAACTAATTGATCATGAACTATATGTTGAATACAACAATATATGAATACAAAAGTGAGATGAAAATACAAAGTTAATACAAAGTGAGATTGAATATAAAGTTGTGAATACAAAAAATTAAATACTCTCTTCATTTGAAATACAAAGTGACTTTGAAAGGTCAAAAATACAAACTAATGGATCATGAACTATACTGTTGAATACAACAATATATGAATACAAAAGTGAGATGAAAATACAAAGTTAATACAAAGTGAGATTGAATATAAAGTTGTGAATACAAAAAATTAAATACTCTCTTCATTTGAAATACAAAGTGACTTTGAAAGGTCAAAAATACAAACTAATGGATCATGAACTATACTGTTGAATACAACAATATATGAATACAAAAGTGAGATGAAAATACAAAGTTAATACAAAGTGAGATTGAATATAAAGTTGTGAATACAAAAAATTAAATACTCTCTTCATTTGAAATACAAAGTGACTTCGAAACGTAAAGTAGGCATATAAAATACAAAACTTGTTGGTATACAATTAGGTTGAATACAAAACAAAAGAGAAATACAAACTTGTTCACATATAAATTGAGATTGAAATACAGAATGAATACCCAATAAAATACAACATTGTTAGCATACAGTTAGGATGAATACAAATTAAGTAGGAAATACAAACATGTTGGTATACTAATTGAGATTGAAATACAATGTAAAAACAAAAAATGTAAAACTTGTTGATAAATAGATAGAATGAATACACAAATAAACTGTTGATTTAGACATTGTAAACAGACAAATGCTTTCCCCAAATCTAAAACCCTAAAAGCAAATATAAATGTATTAAAAATCAAACAAAATAAACATATGAATGAATTTGTAGATTCTAATAAATCTGAAATATTAAAACGAAATCAGAAAAAAATTGAAAAAAAATTGTTTAATCGACTAAAAATCTAAAATACATAAATTTTACATGCATATGTAAACAAACTTGCATAAAAATCGAAAAAATTAACGGAAAATCCGTAATATGTACAATGCGAAATATAAATCATAAATGGTGATATTGAAAATAAATCAAAAGAAATCTAAATAACTAATTGAAATACATAAATATTAGATGAATATGTAAACAAACTTGCATAAAAATCGAAAAAATTGACAGAAAATCCGTAATATGTACAATGCAAAATATAAACCATAAACAATGATATTGAAAACAAATCAAAAGAAATCTAAATAATTAATCGAAATGGATAATGGAAATTACCTTGCCAACCGAGAAATCTACTTGAATTAATAAAGAGATTTCGTTTAACTATAAAGAAAATTTCTTGATGAACAACAATTTAACACCTTGAAGAAAGATAAACTTGAAACGTGAAAGGTGGGGAAGAAACGTGAAAGTTGGGGAAGAAACGTGAATGGTGATGAAAAAAGGTTAATGGTATTGGGTTTTATTTTATTTTTTCACTTTTAAACGGTTATTGATATATAATTTGGTCCAGTATAGGACTCTTTTCATAAATAAAATTAATTTAAAATCTGAATACATATTATTTAATAAAAATATTGTCATTCTGCCATTTTAAATAAATATTTTAAAGTGTTATTATTTTGACTAATTATATTAGGTATTATGGCTTAATTGCTAATTTTTCCTAAAAACTATAGACAAACTCGAAATAGTGGCAAAAGTGGAAATGGCCCGGTGAACAACCCATGAGTCCAAAATTCGTGGGCCTATCTAACTAGGAAACTGGCTTCAAAAGAAAAAGAAGAAAAGATTTCCGCGTGCACAGCTGCCGTAGTTTGTTTTTTCGTAGCTAACAACACAAGTTTCACTAGTTTAAAATTTAGTTACGTAATTTATTTTTTAGTTTTCGAAATTGTCTTTTGATCATATTTACTTTGTTAGATACATGTATCTCAGACGCATACCCAGCTGCCATAGTTTGTTTCTTAGCTAACAACACAATTTCATTAGTTTAGAATTTACGTTACGCATCTATTCTTTTTGTTTGTAAAATTATTTTTGTATCATATTTACTTTATCAAATATACATGTACCTCATATCTCAGCCACGTGCACAACTACCGTAGTTTGTTTTTTCTGCTAACAACGCAAATTTCATTATTTTAGGATTTAACTACATGTCTTTTCTTTAGTTTTCGAAATTATCTTTTGTATCATATGTACTTTGTCAAATACATGTATTTCATATATATATATACGAATCAAATTAAGTATACTTTGTTTCAAATACACTATATTCAAGCGTAATCCACATGTATTTCAGATACACTAGTTCTCTCTATATCTAATTTGAAATTAGAAATTTAAAAAAATGGTGTATTGACTTGAAATTTGAAGGAATAATATATCCGATTTGAAATCTGATACGAAATTATGAATTAATGAGATAATGTGTAATATTTCAAACTATAGAGTAGATTAGTATTTATGGTAGGGCTATTTTGTGTAATTAGATAAAACCGTTCTCAATTACCACACTAATTAATTCCTTTTACTTAATTATGCAGGTAAATTAAAAACTGTGGATGTTTTCCAAAACTATAGGCAAATCCGCCTGTAGTTTCATATTTCCTTCTTTCTCTCTGTTTTCCAGATTCTTCATTTTATATATATACTTATACAATTAACATCTAATTCATTCTCAAATCAATCAACAAAATCACAGAGATTTTTTAATTTTCCGAAAAAAAAAAATGAATGCAGCAGCAGCAAAGGGATCGGCATGGATCGTAGCAGCAAGTATTGGAGCAGTAGAAGCATTGAAAGATCAAGGATTTGCCAGATGGAATTACGCTTTAAGATCGATTCATCACTATGCCAAAACTAATTTAATTGCTTCTAATAATACCTCGGCTTGGAGATTCTCGACGGCTCCGGCGGTGGCATCTTCTCCGGCGATCGTCTCCGGTGAGAAGTTGAGGAAAACGGAAGAGACGTTGAGTAAAGTTATAGATCTGAACTGTTGGGGTCCAAGTACTGTCAGATTTTAGAGTTATTTACTTAAATTTATTATATGATCTATTAGTGAAAAGAGTAATGTTATACCATTTAACCAAAGTTTGAATGGAGATTCGATTTTGAAAATTTATTCTCAGCGAGTGTTTATATTAAGTATATTTGAATATTTATTGTAACAAACACATTTTATCACTCAATCATAGTAAAGTAATATGAACTTTCAATTTAATTAGTAATACTATGAGTTGTTTGAAGTTAATTTAAGTAAAAATTTTACTATTAGCAATAGCAAAAATAATGTTGTGCCCAAATTACAATTAAGATATCAGGTACGGGTCGATCGATATCGATTCTCGTTTTATTGATTCCGATAAGATAGGTGAAGAATCACTCTATTGAAAATCTACATTCATATAGATTATTGTACTTGAGCACTTTATTGATTCCAATAGAATAGGTGAAAAATCATTCTGGATTTAATTTGGGCTACAACTTTGCTCAATGCACAAATTTTTGTGAAATAGTGTGGGTAGGTGCTTAGGGAAAATAGCATAACTCTTTTCCATGGGTCGACTACACTATTTCAAAATCTTTTGAAATAGTGTAGTCGACCTTTGCCATTTATAGTAATTTTAATATAAATTTTGAATATCTAAATTTTTTATTTAAAATATTAAATTAATGTAGTCTAATTAACTTGAAAATTAATCAAATTGACTTTCAAAAAATGTAACATGACAAATAAAAGTGGACAGAGAGAGTGCTTGTCATTTTATAAAATCAATGCAAAAATTATAATATTATTCCTATTATACCCTTGATAGTTAATTAGTCTTGAAAATAGATATTTGACCAACTTAGGAAAGTTAATAAATAATTAATATTCATTGTAATTACTTCATACATTGATTAATTACTCTCATTATTGCATTACTCTATAAAATCTGATTTTGAAAAAAAAATCTCAACAAACAAATTAAAAATAAAAGATGACTTTATTTATCATTTATTAAAAAGTTAACTTCAAAAAAATATTAAACAAAGGTAGAATGGTAAACTTGATTTCTTAATGCAAGTAAAATATAAAAATGTAGCATATAAAAAGAAACGGAGGGATTAACAAATAAACAATGAGGTCCATTTTCCTTTTTCAATTCCCTAAAGTTTGGTATAATTTTTTTTTTAATGTCTTTTTTTAAGTGGTTTACGTGACTTTCAATTTTTGTACTGATGCTAGAGTTATAATCTCTGATTTTAAAATTCACCTTAGACGGTGGGAAGGATATGTATATCATAATAGATTGAGATAATAAATAAATGAGTTATTAATTCATTTAAAGGAGTATAATAAACTTGAATTTGTATAGAAAAATCTCACAGTAAAGATGAAATTTGTAATCGTATTGAAAAGTTCACATTAAAAGTAGAACGTTTTCAAATAAAGATGATTTCATATTCAGATGACTCAAATCCCGAGAAATAACATATGGAGGGAGTATAATGTTGAGGGAGTGAGTCAAAATCAGCTGAAAAGTGTTGTTTAATTACCTAATTAATTTCTACCATCCAACTAACCTACACCAACAACACAGAGCCGACAAATGTAAATGTCTCTATAACTCATCCACCTTCCTCTTTAATTATCCACCAATTATTTTGCTAACAATTATTACTCCCCCTTTAAATTCCTTCACTACAAAATCCATAAAATTGGCCTTCATATTTTGTGTATGATAAGTTTCGATATAATAGATCTCAGTGATTCGGTTTTTTTTTTTTTGAATTTTACACAGAATGAAAGTTTAGTATATTAAAATTAAAAAGAATCGAATAATTCATATTGAAAGTTTGATTAATTGAAAATCACGAGTATTTAAAGTCAAAATCAAAGTTGAAAAAAGTATATTTAATAGAAAATTAATTAGGAAATTTGACACTTAATGTTCATTGATAAGATTACTGACAAATTAGGTACGCGTGATCATTAGAGTTATTAATTTGTCATTGCCTAACAGCCAGATGCCGTGCCATTTCACATTCGCTGTCTACTCATGTTATTGTCCCTCTATCTATATGCGATCTTGTCTGAGTTTATCGAAAATAACGTTCTCTGTCTTTATGAGATAATGATAAGAATTGCATATATATTATTATTTTTAACTTTTATTTGTGAAATTACACTAGATATATATTATTGTTATTGTTGTCTAACTTAATACTTGAGAATTTTTTTCTAGAATCTTTTAAATCGATATATGTCGTTATGAGGTTACATTATATATTTACTTATATTTTATTAAATATTTTGATTAGAAATATCCAAATGACTGTCCTTTATTATACGTGATACATGTTGCTCTATCACTGGCCATTGTATAAATGTATATCAATTTTAGTGATACGTACATATGTTTATTATGACTATATCTTGTTGTAAGAAAAAAATTGAACTCTTATTCATTAAATTAAATGTTTTTATTGATGTGAATCAAATAAATTTCATATTGAAAACAAAAACGATGCGTATAATTATCTAAAAGCAACAAAACTTATTAAGTAGTGTATTATTTTTGAATGAGCACTTAGGATTTTAGAATATTGGATTAAAAATAGAATCTTGTGGCCATCTAAAATGGAAACAAAGTCCAAAAAATACAAGAAACTTTGAAAAGAACTTGGAGTACTATTAAAATATATGAAATGTAGAAGAGAGGTCAACAATTTTTGAATTAAGTAGTTGAAATATGAAGATTTTACTATTACTTCTTTAAGTTGGAAACTTTTATATTACACTTTTTTTCATGCCAAAAGGTGAGGAGGAATGTGTGAAATTAAAATCTCTTTCAAACATGCACATGCATTGATTTTGTCCCAATTTATAGATGATTTTTATATCTACTATAGACTATAGACAATGACCTGAGTCTAATTAACAAATAGAACTTGAAATTTACTTAATCTAAACTTAGCTTGTGAGATGAAAATTGTCTAAATTCATATAAAAAAGGGTAATCTTATTTTATCTCATCCTTAAATAGCTGATGTAGATGTAGAGATTCAACATTGTTGTTGCATGCCCTCACGCCCAGACTTGTCAATTGGTGCGTAAATGTGTTATATGACTATTCAACATCGGATAAATAAAGAATTGAGGTGAGTCTAGCTTAGCTTTAATATTATGATAACAAAATGAAATTTAGACTTAGCTTCAAAATTAACTCATAAAGTGAAGATTGTTTCAAATCATACAAGGAGAACATCATATACAATCAAAGACTCAATATCGTGCATGTCTAAACCGACTAACTTGAAGCCTAATTTATAATATGATATGAGGATTCTATGTCAAGCTCAGATTTTACAACTCCATGAATGATGTACACAAGTAATTAATCACCCAAAAGATAGTTAAATTAAATTAACTTAGTGCATAGAATGTTACTGCTATAATTTTGCAAGATTGACCATTTTTATCAACTAATTAATGGTGTAAAAGGGAGTGAAAACAAAAACAAAATGCACTTAAAACTGTGATTTGAAGTCCGACAACGCGCTTATTTCTGTGCACTTTCCTCTTCGATCAACTGCAAATATTTTTAAGCATCTTGATGGGATGAATAATATATTTTTATCTTTAAATAAAAATACTGATTTTAAATTTTAAATATTGAAAAAATTATGGTAGAAAATGTTCTCTTTTTAAATAAATTTTATATTTTGCCAATTCAAATTGATCAAACTCGAATAGAAAATTTTATACTAACGATAATAACATACTCATTATAATCATATATATAAATAGAGTGTAAAAAATACGATAAACTTACTATTATTCTTATTTTTATGAAATTAAAAGACTGAATTAGATATTTGTCTCAAAAGACATATTTCTAAAACAAAATTGCATAATGATAGTACGACAAAATAACAAAGATATCAAACAAATCAAGCCATAAGTAACATTAATATGCAATAAAGAATAAGAGCCTATCCCATTACTAATATCTTACTAGCCTCTTCTACTTTAATCATTGACTTTCAAAAGTTTCTATCTAGAATTATGTATTTAGTAAAATCTGTCAAATTTTGTCTAATTACTTCCTTTTTTTTTAAACATAACTTATTTTTTCAACTTCTTGTTATCTCTCACACTTACGTTTATATGTCCAAACTATTTTAACGCGTTGCACTTATTTTATCTACTCTTAAATTACAATTACAATTATTTTTTTTTAAAAAATACAGCTATATATATGTCCAAATCGTTTTAAGCTTTCGGTGGTCTTTATCAGCCGCTGAATCGACGAATTACAGAAAGAAAACAATTTCCCGAAGACTTGTTTCTGACCTTCAAAACATATAGTCAACGTCGTGAAAGAGTTTGCTCACTAAGGACAATTACAAGCTGCCCTAATTTTTATCACCGGAAAATTGCAACTTGTCGTCGGTAAACTCGACTAGATTCCGGCCAAAACTCCGTCCTATGGCCATCGCCGACCACCACAAGTCACATAACTCCGACGGAAAGCTCTGGAAGCTTTGTCCTCTCTGGCAATCAGGAACTTCTTCTTCTTCGTCGTCTACACAGAATCTTCACTCTCAGAATCACAGTCACCAAAACGGCGTCGGATCTAACAGCTCTCGTGCTTCTACGTCAGTTAGCTCCGTTGCTAGATCACTGCTTCCGGCTCGACGTAGACTTCGGCTCGATCCAGCTAACAGTCTCTACTTCCCTTGTACGTCCGTTTACCTCGCCGTTGACTAAATTGACCTTTTTTAGTCAACAATTTCCGGTTTTTTAGGTCTTATAATTTTTCGTGTTGAAAACTGGAGGAATTGTGCTCTGCTTTTACCTGTTAAATTTTATATTGATTTTTTTTTTCCAGATGAACCGGGAAAGCAGGTGAAGAGTGCTGTAAAGATTAAGAACACTAGCAAATCTTATGTTGCATTTAAGGTAATCTTTATTTGGCATTGATTTCTCAAATGGTCACTCAATTAATAATTATGATCTCAGAAAAGTCACTTTCTTTGTGGAAGAAAATTGGAAACTTTTTGAGCTAGTAACTATTAGTTGAGTGACTATATGAGAAATCAACTATGGTAATTTGTGCTAGTTAGGTCTGTAGTTTTCAGAAATCTCTTTTAATCTATGCGGCCTGCCAAGTGTTTGCATCTATCAGAAGGAAAAGGCTTTGAGTAGGGGCTAACTGTCATTTATTTCCTAATGATTTTACCATTTCTGGATCTTCTGGATGGTTCATGATTTGAACCAATAGCATCTACTTTCAAATCGTTCCCGTTTACTCTTTATTGTAGCTAATTCAATTCCTACATAAAATGAGTGTGTTTTATGCTTTTAGGGTCGAAAAGACTAAACCAATAGAAGTTAGCTAATGAAAGCAAAATGAAGTTCATTGAGGTTGTCTTGGGTCTTATATTCACAATGCATCATGTAAGATTCTTCAAGTAAAAATATTTGTACTGGTGTTTCTGTAAATAATATAGCTGACCTCTTCTAGTTTGAGATTGAAGTATAGAGCATAGTAGTAGTAGTTGTTGTGATATGGAGGTTTTGTTTATGATTGTCACACAATATTACTGGTGGTGTAAGTTTCTGATACTTCCTTTTCCTGATTCTTCTTTTTGCATTTTAGTTTCAAACTACTGCACCAAAGAGCTGCTACATGCGACCTCCTGGAGGCATTCTCGAACCCGGTGAAAGTGTTGTTGCCACTGGTAATTGGTTTTCCTAAGTTTTCTTGCTTCCACTATTCCTTTTAATTTTTTTGTAAATGAAAAATATCAATTATGATTTGGATTGTGTGTCTAAATGATAGTCTTCAAGTTTGTCGAGCACCCTGAGAACAACGAAAAGCCTGTTGACCAAAAGAGCAAAGTCAAGTTCAAGATCATGAGCTTGAAGGTGAAAGAAGGAGTAGATTACGTACCTGAGTTGGTGAGTAACTGAACTTCCTCGATCTTTCTAAAAGAAGCAATTTTATGGATTTGCAGCATCTTTTGACCACAAAGAAAGTTAGGGTATCATGCTTCTTCAGCTATAGACTTATCATTTGAGCAACATATCAATTTTCTTGATGATGATTTAATGCACTTTAATAAAACATATTTAAGGGTAAAGGTGTTGACCACTTGTCAGGATTCTAGACAATTTATTTTTGTCCTTTTTTGTACTGAAAGTCGTGAGTTCATTACTTATCTATTCGGAATAGACCCTGTCCTATCCACCTGAACATATTTATGAAAATCAGCTAGGATTATTTTTTACTGCTTATATGAATAGAGCATTTTGTGATAAGATGTGGGTAAATGAGGAGCTCTATCATAGGTCAGGCATTATTTGAAACTACATCTTCTCTGCATGCTCCTGTCTATCCACCTTTGCTATCTGTGACATAGAGGAAGCACTTTCCAGTAAGCTTTGACTAAGAAAGTATATTTTAGCTGATTCCCGTCCATTTTTAAGTCGCATCAAACATTGGATAAGTTGCTGTTGGTATGTTCAGAGAAAAGGATTGTTGAATTTTACAGAGATGTGTTATCTTAAAATCCACTTTACATGTGGATGCTGCTTCTTTCATTCACAAATTGAATTTTGTGACAAAATACTTTTCTTTATTGTATACATCAGTTAGAGTATCCTGTAAAAATAGCATAGACATTGAATAGAGGAAGCTGTTGAGATCAGGTATTTTTTACAATGTAGCCATGATAAGTTGCTTTTGCCTGCAACCTCCATGTTTGAAATGTTCCGTCTCTTTTTTGTATCAAATCTAGGAGCATCAAATGTCATACATAACCCATTTCTTCTTGTCCTCTCCTCGACAAAGTCAGGATTACAAAAGACTCTTTTCTTTCATCATCATTCTGTACCCCTTGGAGGGAAGTCTTGATGTAATCATACAGAAAGTGATTGGGTACATGTGCTCTCAAAAACAAATGTGTGAGCCTTGTGCCTCTGTCGTCATTGTGTGTGAAATCTGATGTGTAACTAAAGAATATAAGTCTATAGCGTGACTCAAAGTTTGTTATCAATAAATCCAATAGTGTTATAACCCTTTTGGTTCATGTTGATGCAGTTTGAAGAACAGAAGGATCAAGTGACTATTGAACGTATCCTACGGGTGGTGTTCTTGGACCCAGAACGACCTTCTCCAGTAAGAATTAAACATGCTGCTGTTTATCTGCTTGTTCATTTTACTCCGAGTTCATTCTCCAACTAAATAACTTGATTGATTAAGGTACTGGAAAAACTAAAACGTCAGTTGGCTGAAGCCGAGGCAGCATTAGAATCTCGCAAGAAACCTCCTGTTGAAACTGGACCTAAAGTTGTAGGAGAAGGTCTAGTAATAGATGAATGGGTAAGGCTATCTATCTTTGCATATAAAAGCATGTATCTTTCCAAGTTTGATTCCTGTTAACAATGTGTGTCTGCTTGCTATTGTTCAATAGAAGGAACGAAGGGAGAAGTATCTCGCTCGGCAGCAGGTTGAGGCTGTTGATTCAGTGTAAAGCAACTAGTGGATTTTAATGCAAGTTCCTTCTTTTGCCATAATTGAAATGTCAAGCCACATCCATCCATATTCTGCTTTAATTCTTTCGAAGGATGGTGGAAAACGGACAGTGTGGTCCGTCTTGTAAAGAAAAATAATCAGTGGGAGGTTTAGTTTCTTCTTCATGGAGTAAAAGCTTGTTATGTAATTGCTTTGGTTGTATTCTTGTAGATATTGCATTACTTTTTTCTGAAAACCTATTCTTTTGAATACTGCTCGTGTAGCCATAATGTTCTGAGTTCCACAAAGGGAGACAGAAACTAAAATAATTCTTATTATGGTAGATAGTGGAAATTGGAATTATCTATGGGTGTCTCGTGCTAGGGAATTGAAGTAACGCATACAAGATTGTAATTCACTGACATGCATTTTTACCTCATTAACTTAAAAGAGTAAACAACACTAATTTTACTGGTTTACGGGTTAATTAAGTGACTTTATTTTAGTTTCCAAAATTACCTTATGTATCTAATTTACTTTATTAGATCATGTATTTTGGATGCATATGAGTTAAATTAGGTGTAATTCTATATCCAAGAAGTGTTGGGATACACTAACTCTTTCGCTCGGCTCTCCCTATGTATCTAGTCTTAAAGATACATGTTTAGTGTGATTCATATGTATTTGAGATGCAATGATTCTCTAGCTCGCTTCTCTCTCTCTATGTATTTCTATTTCTGAATGTATCTGGTTTCATAGATACATGTATGTATACATATGTATCTGACTTGTAATATGAAGAAATGGTGTATCTAACTTGAAATTTTGTACAAAATTGTTAATTATTTCAACAAAATGTAATTATTTCAAACTACATAGTGAATTAGTATTTACAGCAAGAATGCTTGTGTAATTAGATTGTTCCTACTTAACTTGGATAAATCATAGTAAATTTATATGATTAGGTGAAAACTAAAATAAAATGTTGGGAAAAGCATTTACACTAAAATATCTCTAGCCGCAATTTCTAATAATCCAATTACATAGTACAAGGAAAGAATCACTATATGTCAAACCGTTTATAAAAAAAGCAAAGGAATGAACAGTAAGAAGAAGAAAAGGATGAAGAATCTAACATGAACAGTCTCACACAACCTATATACACAAGGAACAAGCTGGTATATAGAATGTTTTGCAGATTTGATTTTAATCAGAGACGTGCACTACAAGCAATCCAACCTATAACCAGCACATCAAGAGTTTCAATCAGTGATATATCATCCAAGAATTCAGAGATTTTCCGGCAATTTAAAGTTTTGTGATCCACATATTTGATGAGAGCCAGTTTCCACAAAGAGCGTTACGCCACATTTGCTGCTATTGAAGCCATCCCAAAGAGAGAAGTTGACAGTTCCTGAGATTGTCTTCTTTGCAGTAATATCCTTTACAGAGCAAAGCTTATCCAGCCTCCTGACAACATAGTCATTCGCAAGCATTTTTCCTTTGTTCTCTCCTGCAGCGATATCAGTGACCAGACCACCTTCGTACAGAGCAATCATCACGTTGGCACCATCATTGTCCACCTTACTCCTCAGAGATCCTAATAGAGATACTTGCAACGACTCTGGTGTTGGCCTCTCGAATGTCGCCTGTAATGTTTTTTCACAGCATAGACCAGAAACAACCATTAGTTCGTACTGAATCCAGTATTTTTGATACAGAATTGAGAAAACAACTAAAGTTTCAGCAAATACTGAATTCTTAACTCATAGCTTCCGAAGTACACTGAGTTCAGTTTAAGAAACTATACTAATCCCAAGTTCCCAACAAACACAGAAGAGTGTTGAACTGAATTTTACCAATTCAAGAAGTAAAGAATCAGAATAATGTGCTGAGGTAAAAAATATAGCTAACATCTTCTTGATTATGGTATGAAGTGGGATAACATGAACCTTTTTCAGATCCAAATGATCAAATCTCGAATTCCACAGATTAGCTTCTCATTGGCTTTACACTACATATTAGCTTATTATTTCCAGTACATTGTAACCTGGTGCAAGATCACAAGGAATTGACCAATCACACATTAATTGAAATCTGCTATACCATTTCTCTGTATCCATTTTGATTGTTTGGATGAGATGGAATAACCATAAGAAATTGGTAACGTAAAACATGATTTGCATTTGAAGATAACCAAAATGCCCATTTTAGCTTCTCATTTCCAGTGATCAGTATATTGCAACTTGGTGCAACCATAAGTGATCACGAGGAATCAAATCAATCAATCCCACATTAACTGAAATCGACTATATGAATTCTCAGTACCCATTTTGATCAAAAGGAATAACCAAGACAAATTGGTTTAAATTGCATTTGAAGATAATAAGCTCATGAAAATCCAGGAGAAATCTCAGTAGCTCAGTTGGTTCGCTGCCTGAACTTTCAACTTGTTGGCAGTGGTTCGATTTCCTGCTTTGTAATCCCCTCACCCATTTCCCCATTCCCTACCCCGTTCGAAGACCAAACACCATTCATTCAAGTCTTTCTGGTACTCATGAATACTCTCTTTTTTTGTTTCACACTCGGTGTCAGTTACCCCGCTTCATACCTCGACTAGTCTGGATCCACGACACATAAGGCTACGAAACAGGGAAACACTCCTTACCAGATTTTCATTTACAAAGTTCGAACCCGACACCTCTGATTAATCACAATTGCTTCAATCATGCATATGATTCAATTAATTCATCAAACAGAAAGATCTTGTAACCATAAATTCAATCAAATAGTGCATTATTATGATCAATTTGCAACAATAACAAACCTGGAATGAAGGAGCAGCAAATCTGGGAGCAGAATTGATACAAGAGAAAACAGCATCTTGTTCATTCCCAACACATTGAGCTCGTCCCTGAACCACAATTTGAGGCGTAAACATAGTATCTAGATTTAAGGCCTCAACATACGCTTTTTGTTTAACCGTCCATAAACTCGACCCAAATGGATCCTTCCAACCCATATAATCCCAATAATCCACATGATAAGCCAACAAAATCACCGGCATTTCTAGGTTAAAATCGCCTCTCCCAATCCTCGAAAACAATAGCTCCGCCTCAGGTGAGGTGGCGCAGCCTTGTGATGAGAATAACTCCACCACCACCGGCCCGCACCGTTTTTGCTCCTCCGCCGTTAAATCCGCCGTCGCACTGTCGTTATTACTTGAGCTGGGATCTTTCGAAGAAGATTGAGAAGAACCGCCTTTGCCGAAGCAGGTGAAGAGACGGCGCCCCATTTTCCGACGAGTCGTCTCAAACCTGGTGATTCGTTAAAGCTTTAATGGAGAAAATTGTAATGGAATATATTTCTCAGAAATTAAACAATGTTTTAATGGGGTTTTCGAACTGAAGAAAAAAAATGAGAAATGAAAATGGAAAGCTTAGAATAGTAAAAATACGAAGAGATGGTGGAGAGGAAAAGGTGGCGAAGCAAGTGCCTTTCAATATATTCATAGTACCTTTATTACAACAAGACTCCCTTGCTCCTTTCCTTTTTTGTTTTTCTCACTCGATGTCTGATATCCGAATTGAAATTATAATACACTAGATTTCAGGATAAGTGTACGGATATTTGATTATAGAATTATTATCTAAGTTATATTTTGTAGTTTTAACATATATAATTGGATGAAATTTGTATGTGCACAATTATTTTCATATTTCATTTGCGAAATTACACTAAATAAGTTGTTTTGTATCAATATCATTCACATGTAGTTTGATTCAGTCTTTATTATCAGAACGTTAGTAATTTTAACTTATCATTCAAGTATGCTACTTGAATTTATACGCATTATGCCAAAAGTTATATCTGATAGTAAAGTCATAATTTTATTGCTTAATTAAGTCCACCAAACAAGTGTCATGTTCGATCATGACTTTGATTCGAACTATCCTAGCTCTCATGGACCTTGCAATACGTAGAATGTTGACATTATCCAACACGTATAATAATTGAACTTTATACAAATGACATGCTTTTGCGTTCAATGAAAAGTATAATTAGAGGTGAAGTGACATTGCGGGGGAAGTGTCGTTACCGACACGAAGTAGGAGTCGATGACACGTTATTTGGTAGGTTGAGTTGGATTTTGTCAGACGTTCCATCTGCCCACTTAATAAAAAGTGCGATGCCTTCACATGTAATCTCTTCAATAAACAATTAGGAGGAGAACTATATGTTATAATAAATATTGTACGACTTTTTCCAAATAAAAAATAAAGAAGTCGTCACCTAGATTTTGTACTGAAAAAATTACACTGCCACATAATTAGATCTGTTTACTACATTCTTTTTCGGTTTGTGGATGATGAATCCTGGTAGGTATGTAGCTGAGGACAAGTTGGAAGCCCATGTGGCTGTTGGCATAGCCACAAAATTTACATACAAAAAGATTGGTTATTGAAGATGTTACAAGCAAACAACATGGGTTATGGTGCACCGGTGAAAGTGTTTCACCGGGTTTGAGCTCTGAGTATGGAGAAAATCTTGTTGAAATGAGCTCTGCAGTGCGCGATCCAAATTTAGTGGGAGCTCTAATGTGGTCTCCAGACACAGACACTTGAGACCTGGATATGGAAAAAATCTTGTTGGAATAGGCCCTGCAGTGCGCGATCCGAATTTAGTGGGAGCTCTAATGTGGTCTCCGGACACTGATAGTGAAGTTACATGGAAGGAAATTGTCTTTAACAACTAGCAAATAACTATATATTCAGTATAATTTTATAAGTGAACCATATAAAGTGCAGTGTATATGTATGCAATCCTATTTCTACCTTATGAAAATAGATTTAGAGGTTATAATTTTCGATGGATGGTCTAACTCCAAATTAAATTAAGTAAAAAGTAGTTATTCTATGATTTAGATCCACTTCCCACCAAAATGTCCATTCATTTATACTTTCTATTATCAAATTGGCCACCTTCATTGAAAAGATTTAAAGAAGAAAAAAGGGAAATGACAACCAAAACAAGATAACCAAAACCAAAATAGCCTACAATAACCTGCCAGCACGAATAAGCAAACAAAAAGCGAGTGGTGTACTATTAAACACGCAATTTATTTATTACGTGTGATCGAGTCTCTTCTTTTTCTTTTAAGAAAGAGTTGTCTTGATATTAGGGGCGGAGCTAAAAATCGACTCGTACTTACTTGGATGAACTTTAGTAATTACATTTAAATTCTATATTTTAAAATAAAATTTAGATTTGAAACCTAATTATTAATTAACATCTCATATCATTATTTATGAATTTAGAAATTATAAAATTAAAATTCTAACTTTGCGTCTGTTTGTATCCATAATATTAGTAGTACTATTTTATTTACAATATTTTTTGAGCTTTTGTTGAGGTGTTTTTGGAGGATATAAACGTATGTACACTTCAGCACTTCTCTAATCACCATTCCACACCACCTTCTTCACGTGTTGGGTTGTGAAATTGAGATTTGAGGGAAATACATTAATGCATAATTCTAGGCTTGACAATTGAAGTGTGGATAACATAATATAAGGTTCGATATTGGATAAATAAAAAACTAAAGAAAATCTACTTTGACCGAAATCAAATTTTGAAAGCTACCTCATGAGTTGAGGTTTGTCCAACACCATATAAAAAGATAAATTGCGACTACATTCACCACACATATATATATATATATGGAAATTAAGTCTGTACGTACGTATATATAATTAGGTAAATTTCGTAGCCATATACTATTAGAAAAAGTATTAATTGGCAAAACAAAAGCTAGCCCACTATATTTGTCATTTTACTCAAGTGGACATTTGGAATTATACTACAATATCACTTTAATTTCTTAACCTATGAGTCTAATTATTGACCTCCACACATTCAGGATCCTCATCTATATGCTCTTTTATCCTTATATAATTCAATAGAAAATAGAAAATGATATAAACACAAAAAGAGAAAAAGTGAAAAAGAAAGGCAAAAAATAAAATTAAAAAAATCACACTTTTTTTGGAAAATAATTTTTTTTGAAGATGTTGGAAGGGAAAGCAGTAATTGGAGACACAGATATGTTGGGAACCATGCAACAAGATGCATTAGATTTAGCTGCAAAGGCACTTGACTTCTTTGATGTCACTGAGGCCACTGAAATTGCACGTTTTCTTAAAAAGGTAACAAATCATATATAGATCAATTGTTTTTTCTTTTACTAAGGTTTTATATTTTATAGTAATAGCTAGAGTCGAATTTAGAATTTAGAGTTGATGAATATACTGATTGCATTTAAATAAAATATTACAAATTTATGTAAGTTGAGAGTATTAGTTGAATCCGTACCTAGTGATCTACATCTGTCATATTATAATAATGAGATTCAAATACGATAGTGAATTTCTCTACTTGAATTCGAACCTAGTCATCTTTACTACTGCTAGAAAATTTGTATACCAAGGGGATATATAAAAGCGAAAATAATTTACTTATGAACATAATAAAGGGATTTAATTGCGGCTAAAAGCTAGTACTTTTGATAAGAGAATTCCTAATTATTCAGAAGAATATTGTTATATCTGAGATTTGAACTTATATTTCTCTATAGGTTAAAAGGATTCAAATATACAAATATAATTACTTCGTGATTGAATTTCCTTCCTTTTATATGGTTTCACCACTATAAAGGGTTTGATATATATACCCTTCAACTTTGTCATTTAGAGCTAATATACCTTTCGAACTATATAGTTTTTTCCTCAAAATGAGTTAATTATGAATTACTAACCCTTTTTTTTTTTTTAATTAGGAATTTGATACGATGTATGGACCAGGGTGGCAATGCATAGTAGGGACAGATTTTGGTTCATTTGTAACACATTGCTATGGTTGTTTCATCCATTTCTATATTGGCAGCCTTGCTATTTTGCTCTTCAAGGGCTCTGCTGCCCTAGAGGACCCGAAAGCCGAGGCCGAGGCTGAAGCTGACCGGTTTTCCATCTCTCCAGGAAATAGCGTGAAGTCACTTCTTCAATAATTTTACCGTTGTCAACCAAGGCATATATATACACTCCAATGTACAATATTAGGAAGTTTCAAAGTCTTAATTTCACATTTATATTATCACATCTATAAGTTATATATGTCAATTCGATCGCTTTCCTTTTTTCGGTGTTACATTATTTTCTTCCAAGGAACGGAGTTAGGGTTGGGGTGTATAGTAACCTGAATTCAGCCTTTTAGTTGTTTCATCTACGATATAGGAAAAAAAGAATTGGTATATAAATTTTTTTGTATAAAATTTAAAATGGTGAATTGAGGTCGAATAGATTGATGGTAAGAACTCGCATTTTTTACTTCATGGCATGAAATATTCACGGGTCAACCTTAAATAAAAAACAGGCATATTTCAAAGGATACTGTAAATGCATTGCAAGAAAATCTTTTGTATTATTAATGTATACCAATTGAAGCTCGAAAACATTTAGACTTATACGTGTATGGTGTACCATAGGAAAAGGGAAAAAAGAGCGCACCCTCATATATATAACGAGGAACTACGTACATACATCCTTTCACACGAAAATGAGTTGAAACTTTTAAGGTTTCAATTAAATAAAGGTGACAAGAGCTAAAAGTCCTTTTAAGTCTTTCGATTAAATAAAAGTGACAAGTGAGTTGTGGGAACAACTTCGGTAGGTGTCCAACTATTTCTTCCAACAACTATATTAGTTTTTCCACATTGCACTAGTTATTCTAACAACTAATCAGTTGACCAACAACTAAGGACTGACACTTAATTGACTTCTATCATACCAAGTCAATATTTCGCAAGAGCGTTATAGGTTTCGATAAGGGTAAATCACATAAATATGCTATATTAAAGAAATATTTACCATCTATGACAATATAATTTTTCTAACTAAATATAACAAATTTTTGGAATTAAGAAATTGTCTACCCTTTTTCATCTTCCTTCGCTTTTTTTTTTTTATTCTTCTTCTTATTTGTCTCTTTTTCTATCATTATTATCTTCCTCCTTTTTTTTCTTTCTTTTTTTTTAAAAAAATTCTTCTTCTTCTTCTTTGAAATTTTCATATATATAAATAACTATCTTCAAATCAATTTTTGCCCATATTTCATTATTTTTACCCAAAAATACGACGGAAAAAGAAATGGAAAGATGAAAATTTGTACAAAATCATATTTTCAAGCAAAAATTTCAAATCTGTAAAATTATAGCAACAAGAGTTCACCATTAATGTTCATTGTAAAGTTTCAAATTTTGAATTCATTATTTGAAATTTTACGAATTTGTGATTAGCTTGGATAGATTGTTCCTACAAATAATTGAAAATGTCTTTTGAAATTTATAGCTCAATTTTAAGAGGGTTTGGTTAAGTTTATAATTGATTTTAGGAGAAATATTAGATTGAAACTCGAAAGGTGAAGTTTATGGAACCATATGACAATTGAATTAAAGTTGTATTAGATATGTTTCATAATTGTATTAAAATTATATTAAAATCATGAACAATACATTTATAATACATATTACAAACTTCACTCTTTTTTAGTGGTATCAACCAAAATAATTTAAGTAACAAACTTGTAATACATTTATAACATAGACACAATACATATTGCAAACATCAATCATGTTCTTAGAGATACAAACCAAAATAATTTATAAGACACATATAATATAAGTTTTATTCATGAACAATACATTTCTAATACATATTGCAAACTTTACTCTCTTCTTAATGATACCAACCAAATGATTTACGTAACACAGTTATAATACATGCACACTACATTTTTAATACATATTGCAAACATCACTCATGTTCTTAGTGATACAAACCAAAATAATTTACAACACATATAAAAATGTTTAGTCACTCCTTTTTTAGTGATATCAACCAAAATAATTTAAGTGACAAATTTGTTATACATTTATAACATAGGCACGATACATATTGCAAACATCACTCATGTTTTTAATGCTACAAACCAAAATAATTTATAAGATACATATAATACATGTTTTATTCATGAATAATACAAGTTTAATTCAGTCTATAGATTATTATCTTATTTTTCATTAGTAATGTTTTTTTTTTTTATTCTTAATTTTCTCTTCTAATTCAACTTTAATATTGTGTAATACACTTTTAATGCAAATTTAATTCATTTTGTAGTTTATTATTTGTTACTATTAGATTACTTGTTTAATTCATTATTGATATAAGTTTAATTCACTCTATAGGTGATTGTCTTGTGTTTCATTAGTTACATTTTTTATCCATGCTTAATTCTCTCTTCTAATTCAACTTTAATATTTGTGTAATACACTTTTAATACAAATTAATTCATTTTACAGTTTATTGGTTGATTTGTTATGATTAAATTACTTGTTTAATTTATTATTGATACAAGTTTATTCAGTTTACAAATCTCAGAATACTCTTTCGTTTGCTACATTTTGCATGCGTGTTTAATTCACTTCTAATTCAACTTTAATATGTGTGTAATATATTTTTAATCCAAGTTTAATTCATTTGGCAATTTATTATGTTTCTTCATTTGTTACGATTAGATTACTTTCTGCTCTTTCGTTTGCGATTAGTTTGGATAGGTTGTTCCTACGAATAATTGAAAATATCGTTTGAAGTTTATATCTCAATTTCAAGAGGGTTTGGTTAAGTTTGGAATTGATTTTAGGAGAAATATTAGATAGAAACTCGAAAAGGATGAAGTTTACGAAATTATATCGCGTTTGTATTAAAGTTGTATTAGATATGTTCCATAATTGTATTAAAATCATGAATAATACATCCTACATTTATAATACATATTGCAAACTTCACTCCCTTTTTAATGATATCAACTAAAGTAATTTAGGTAACACACTTATAATACATGCACAATACATTTTAATACATATTGCAAACATCACTCATGTTTTTAGTGATACAAACCAAAATAATTTATAAGATACATATAATACATGTTTTATTCATGAATAATACA